>NW_008825109.1:3646769-3654539 GCF_000699105.1 Pygoscelis adeliae | reverse complement strand
CACCTTTTACACCTGTGGGTGTGGAATACACCAGCGTGTCCAGTTTCTGGCTTGCTGTTGCTACTTAGGTTTGTTAAAAGCAAATGCAGCCTTACAGGAAGGCAGACATACTGCCCTCCGCATCTACACGCCATTCTCTCAAACACATCAGCCTGGCCAGAGCGGCAATTTCTGATGTATTTTCACTTTGCTACCTCCTTCCTCTCCTTGCCTATACTTCAACACCGACTGAAGATGAAACAGTGGTATTCTGCTACATTTTTATACCTTTTATACTCTTTTAGTGAGACATCCTTAAGTGACCTGAGATGACTTGGTCTGGGGTGCTAGAATTAGGAACAGGATCGAAATGGCTACTTTCATTGCCTTCCGGTGTTGCCTGTGGAAACTGTGATCAATTTGGTTAATAGTTACTCGTAGTTTTCATTCATGTGTCTTGCACATAGTCTTGCAGCCCAAACCAGGCAAAGGATGGACAGACCAGCTGCACATCAGTGGGAGCAGAGTTAGGTGAGCATCGACAACCTCCTCTTGAAAAGGAATAGGGACAGAGACAGAAAGACTCACGCCCAGTGTACAGCCATGAGAAGTGTAAAGTGAAAAATTTATGGGAAGACCACTCTAATATGAATGTATCTCTTCACTTTGGCATAAACTCCTCCGCTACATGTTACGCATGATAGAACAGGACCATTATTTAAAAGCCAAACTACCTGACTCATGATGGTGTATCTATTCTATCGCAGCAATCTGTCTTACTCTTATCAAAACCACGGGTCTGTCATCCAGAGAACAAAAATTCTGGAGCTGTGTATGTATTTTCCATATACAAATCAACGGGGACTCTGGTGTGTGGACCCTGGCTGGACACCAGGTGCCCACCAAGCCGCTCTATCACTCCCCCTCCTCAACTGGACAGGGGGAGAAAAATACAATGAAAGGCTTGTGCGTCGAGATAAGGACAGGGAGATCGCTCACCAACTACTGTCACGGGCAAAACAGACTCGACTTGGGGAAACTCAGTTAATTTATTGCCAATCAAAATCAGAGTAGGGTAATGAGAAATAAAACCAAATTTTAAGACACCTTCCCCCCACTATTATAGTTAATACTACTATATAGCACATGGGAAAAAATCAAATCCTAAAGATTTAAAACAATATCGGAAAAAATTTACTTCACTTACTTTTCAAAACCCTTCCTCTCATCTTGCTGCTGTGAGTGCACATCTGTCTCCATATTACAGATACTAAAGAAATGTAGGACTGGAACCCCAGGCCAGTTTTAGACCTGCTTCTTGCAGTGTTCCAGTATGAAGTAATATGTGATAATTGGTGTGACATGTTGTCAATAGGTAAATCTGTTCTGTCTTTGACATTATCAAACAAGGAAAAAGTAAATTGGTAAGAAAGCCAAAATTCATGGAGAGCTAAGATAACCAGAGGCTAACTGGTTCATTCTGATTAGTGTTTTCACAATATGGAGAGCATTAGATCTGTGCTATCAACTTCCCAAATAAAAGCATTTCTGAATCTGTCTAAATCATTACAAAAATACACAGGTGGCAGTGCAAAGTAGATACTTCTATAGTCTCTCATAAAATAGTGCAGAAATGAATACACTGAAACTGTGCCACTTTACAAAAAAAACACTGATTCTCTGTTCCAACTTAGGCTCACAAGACAGATGTAGCCTACAAACTCAGCAAATCAACGGTGTGAAAAAGAGCAACCAGACATGGTAAAACACAGCTTTTTAAAAGAGAGTACGTTGAGTAAGTAATTGATAGCACACATGT
Source organism: Pygoscelis adeliae (assembly GCF_000699105.1). Taxonomy (NCBI): domain Eukaryota; kingdom Metazoa; phylum Chordata; class Aves; order Sphenisciformes; family Spheniscidae; genus Pygoscelis; species Pygoscelis adeliae. The sequence goes on along the minus strand of NW_008825109.1, from coordinate 3,652,741 downwards.
CCAATGTGCACAAAACTTCTCAAGGATTCAAACAGGTATGAGCATCTTCCACGCTTTTATATGTAATGGCATCAAGTTTCACTGTGGGCTGCAATATTGAGGGCATGCTTTTAGGCTGGCATGTTCATTTAACATGAGTCATTCAGAGTGGAAACAACATAACAGAAACATCCACAAACTAATGAATTGTGAAAGAACTGTAACATTTTCTCCCTCAGGCTTCCACCTACTAAAGTGTCACAAATAAAGTTACTATCACAAAAATGATTTAGCAAAAGAGGAATTAAACACTAAGTGACAGTCAACTCTTTTACAAGTCAATCACTTGTTTTAACTGTTTTTATTTGAAACAATACCAGTCAGTACAGTCACCTTAGAAAAGATCAACAGAAAAAGACACTCCGGCCTTGATTTTTATAACTACTACAACTACATGTAAGATACCCCTACGACATGGAAATTGCAAACTAGGTTTTTCTTGATTGATATCATCCTTCAGTATTTGAGGGGTTTTAAAACTAAGAAGAACTCACTCCTCCCTTTTTTCCCCCCTAAAAGCTGGTTTAAAATATAAACAGATCAAATAAATAACCAAACACCTGCCATGCAATGAACCAGAGTGAAAGATTAGCCTGGCAAAAAAAAGTTGTGAGCAGACTAACTTCCTCATCCCAAGTTACTACAACAGCCTACAGAATCACAGCAGTTTAAAAAACTACTTATAAATGTATCTAAGCAGATATCTAAGCTTATATTCATATATCTAGCACTTGTCCAGTGCAGCTAGAGGAACCTAGTATGTCCTTACATTACAGTTGCTGATTTGTGTTTTGTATTTTGGTGCTAGAATGAGCGCATAGCACTTTGAGGGCCAGATTTTATCTCCCACCCACCTAGAAAGTAAAAATGAAAACCTGAGTGTTGCAGAAAGGGATATTAAATAGAAGTCGCTATTAGTCACTTCCATACCAATTTAATTTCAAATGAGGGAGACTGCTTACATTAATCTTTTCAGGTCTAACTTGTGCACTTATATCAGGGCTTTGGAGTCTGGCCACAGACCTCTCAGGAATTCATCTACCAGGCATTCTCCATACTTCCTCAACAATCCTCACCAAATCACCATATCCTCACCCATATCTTAGTGAGGATACTCTGTTTTAATTAATGCTGCCTTAGGTACCTGTTAAGTTATGGCGCATGTCTATTCTGTGGAACTGAGTACAGTGCAGCTGGATTCTGTCAGCCAGGCTGGTACTCCTCCCCGCCCCCCCCAGGATACACTACAGTTTTTCTGCTCTCATCAGGTGCCCATAGGAGGTATCCATGTTAGCACAACACGTCTGAGCTCCTTATCCTTGCCTCTCAACGGGGCTAAGGGCTCTGACAGGCACACAGTGCACTGAATGCTGTTACCACTCTCAGACATTAACCACCACCCCTCTGACAGACATTGTCCATCCAATTAATGCCCAATCTGCTTGCGAATCAGCTCCTGAGCCACCACAGCTTTTAGCATGGCATGAGAAAATTAACAGTCCCTGAGGTCTGTCAAAATCCTAATTTCACTGGAAGTAGCATGCTGCTGGAACAGCTACCTCAGCTATGAAACTAGTTCATCAGAAGAACAATCTCTGTGCTGCTATTTACTACATAGTGTATACATACCCAGGACCTCAAAAGACCTTTAAGAAGAAGCTTTATGAACTGCCAGCTGTTATCAGAACAGTTCTACTGCAATATCAACCACCAGTGGGATTCAAAGAGTGGGAAGAAAAAACAAAGGCACAAATTCTTTGTGAATTTCAAGATATCAGTGTACACATTGATAAGAACATAATTGGTTTTGGTGAAAACAAGAATTTTTGCTTAAGGAATTGTTGGCCCAAGGTATTTCAAAGACTAAATTAAAAGGAACCACTTCTACTATACTGTACTTACAGTAAAACTTCCACTGGTGTTTCTACTTGCATTTGCTAATTGTGTACATTATTTAAATACTGTGAAAATTCCAACAAAGTAGAACTAGTACAGTAACTTAGCATGCTGCTGTTATACTTTTTTTTTTAACCTATACAAGGATTAAAAGTCTCCAGCTATGATTAATTTGTCAATAATTACGTAAGTGTTTCATATCTCCTGCAAAGTTGGATGCAATGCCTGTTACAACAGTTACATGTGTAGTGGTGAAATATGCCACCAGAGGTTAGTTATAACATTCTCTGAGTATACTTTGAGTGCAAAACTGTTTTTTTTTTTTAAAGTTCAAAAAATATTCAGTTCTAAATATTCAGAGAAACAGGCTCACAAACAGTGAGCCATAAATGGCCACTAACTACTTCTCTAAAATAACTTACTTTTCTAAAAAGATACTTTAACTGTTTCTATATGCAAGAAGTCACTGCTAAGTAAACTAAAGTTGTTGCACACTGTTTCAGAATTTAAAATACTGCACAATATACAGCAATCCTCCTACTTTTCACATTTTAAAAGAAATTTTCATTAAATAATCAGACAAATCTTCAGAGAGATATACAAACACATTTTACTGAGAACTATCACGTACTGTTTAACAAATTAAATGCAAATTCTTACCGGAATGCCACTGCTTTTGAAGATGCCATATCCGTTGTTATCCTTAAGCTATCCATTCATATCCATCATTAGTACCCTGCTCGCTTTGCACTCAAGCTTCGGAACGGATTTCTGACAAGCAACCTGCACCTACCAAAATGGTTTCTAGAAAGCAAATTTAAAAGCGGTAAAACTTGTAAAACAAACCAGCAATTTGCAAACCACTGCAAGTGCAATGCAAACACAGTCAATACAAAATTAATTCTGAAGTGTTCATCGTATTATGCTGGACAGTAATATAACCACAGTTATAACATTATACTTTTAAATCACTAGTTCACCTATAGAAAAACTGCAAGAGCGAAGTTCCTCTTATCCTGTTAGATAAAGATCCTGTTCCATATACCTCATCTCATTAAGGGTAGTCATTTGCCTAGAAGTGATTTCTTATAAAAAAGCCGGATAAAGGAATATTATTCTTAATCATATTTAAGGTCTTCTAAAGACTAATGAAAATTGAAGTTCCATTATGCTGGACAGCGCGTAAACACAGAACAGTAAAAGGTCCCCGATTATATAAAAACCAACGGTCTAAACAGGTAAGACAGCATGGGGGAAAAGTTCACACACAGCACAAACAGCGTGACTGTAGTAAATGTAACAGTAGTTCTGTTTTGGGGGTGGCTTTTGCTTGCAAAGAAAATGGAAGGAGATACAGAGTAAAGAGGGCAGATTGGGTGGGGGGAAGCACATGAAGTAAGCAGGATTGAAGCAGAAGTAAAGAGGTAGAATGGAAGGAAAGAGAGTGGAACAAACAGTCAATGAGCATAGGACAGAGAACAGCTAATTAAAGCTAGTGAATGTTTTCTGAATGGTCAAAGGTCCCTGGGCTTTTGGATCTTTCTGTTCCTGCTAGTTACTCTCTGACTAGGTTCTTTCTTTACTGCTCCCAGGCTTAGAGCAGAAGGGTTATACTGATTTTCAGTCTTTTCCCCATCACGACCCCCCCCTCCCCACCTTTTAATATGGGATCAAGATCTCTCCCTCACCTGTAGTTTTAAAATGGGAATCATCTGAATCTGCTCAACATTATCTTTATAGAATGGGTGCCTGCAGATCATCCTGATTTGCAAGTGATTCAAGTTCTGGTATTCTGACTTCAACTTTCTTAATAATTTCTTCAGTAACACATACTGGACAAGATTCATTTACACAGCAGAAAAGCAAAGCAAGACACTGATCTATAAAACAGCAGTTGAAAGTCTGGATGGAGTACGTTAAACATTGTGTTCTACACTGAACAACAGAGTTAAGCTAGGATTGGGGGGTGGGGTAGGGAGGGGACAGCTGCTCTATAGGCTCTGGTGCATGCAGCCAGATGGAAATATTCTAACCGTTCACAGTAAACCGTACTTGTTCTAGTATTAACTGAATAGATTAGGCTTATATCAGAGAGGAAGATGCATTTTTATTGTCAAAACACTCATCGTTTATATCCTCTAGCATAGATGGAGATAATTCTGTGCAAAGGGCAAGTTTGCCCACAAAGGCAAATCGAACCTACGAAACTGAAGTGGTGTAACTTTTTATGGGGCTCTATGGATAAGGGCAAATAAACTAGAATGAAGTCACTTTCTTCTGGTATAAGGTCTCCAATACAAACAGTTTATACAGGCATAGCAACTGCAACATAATTAAAACTAATTTCTGGAATTAGCTCAGCCCTCTGAGGTTGTTTCCTTCTTTGCGGAAATAAGCTACCAATATATACAGTTCTATACTGACACAGCTCTATTCACACTATGGGGAAAGACGGCTGCTACATTAATTATACCAGTACAGATAAAGTAGCAAAACGTCTGATAGAGAACCTATTGTCTCAGATATAGCCCATTTACCTATTGCAAGACAGCTGCAATATTCCTAGCGCAGGCAAGGCTTTAGAGTACTAATTCTTAACTTAAAAAAGAGTACTAATTTTTAACTTAAAAAATAATCCCTCCTGTATAATTCCCAGAACATCATCAACCTTTGAAATGTTAATGGAATTACTAGAGACAAACCAGACGTTGAACTTCTGCCAGATTCTGTCAGGAGTTCAGCTGACGAGTTTTCTGCATGCCATTCAGGTGTCACTATTCTTTTCATAATACTTTTTCTTTGAAAAATAATTTTTTTCAGCAACAATGCTGTGATAATTTTGAATCTTGGTATAAACACCGGTAAAAACAAAGTGTGTGTTTTGGCTTGAAAAATACACATAAAAGCAATTACTCCTCCTCAGCCAGACTACAGCTTTGGAAATTATCCCTGACTTGCCAATGACAATAACAGGCAAGTAGTTATCCAGCAAAATCCCTTTAGTTCAGCTGCACAATAGTATTTCCATCACTATCTATACTTATTTGGTTGTTTGAAACAGAATCTGCAAACTCAGGCTGCACTGTTAAAAAACCCAACCTTTTTGCTTCTAAAGGAACAAACTTTAGTTACTTCCCCAAGTATTCCTTAAAGGAGGAAAGAGCTAAAAAAAAATTAAAATGTTTTAACCAGTGTGTTCCCCTTAGTACACTATGAATGGTATCTCCCTGTTGAGTTGAGACACCAGAATCACCTGATAAAACAAGAATGCATTTTCCTCCTTACTTATGACTTGTTTTACAATAGCTTCCAAAACAGACTCAAGAGAAATGCATATATGCAAGACAGAAGTTCAGTAATTCATTTAAGCTTAAGCTACAATGTGTGAGTCTAGAAAATGTACCAATTATGTTTCTGTAAACTAGGGAAACTATAGGAAGCATGAAGGCAAGCTTTTGTCTCCCTATCTCCCTCTCCCCTGAAAATAAGACCCCGACTCCCAGAAATCTTTGGATGAAGTGAAATATCTACAGTAGTTACTTGCTTATTGAAGGTGAACTGTATGTGCTTCATTAGGAGTAAGAACACTATCAACCATAACCTAGCTAGCACATAGAAAGTTCTGATAGATAGATCATAGAATCATGGAATGGTCTGGGTTGGAAGGGACCTCTAAAGGTCATCTAGTCCAACCCCCCTGCAATGAGCAGGGACATCTTCAACTAGATCAGGTCGCTCAGAGCCCCGTCCAACCCGACCTTGAATGTTTCCAGGGATGGGGCATCCACCACCACTCTGGGCAACCTGTTCCAGTGCTTCACCACCCTCAGTGCAAAGAATTTCTTCCTTGAATCTAGTCTGAATCTACACTCTTTTACTTTTGTCCAGGTTTTGGCTGGGATAGAGTTAATTTTATTCCCAGTAGCTGGTACAGTGCTGCGTTTTGGATTTAGGATGAGAATAATGTTGATAACACACCGATGTTTTAGTTGTTGCTAAGTAGAGCTTACACTAGTCAAGGACTTTTCAGCATTTTA
>NW_008825109.1:3635442-3642800 GCF_000699105.1 Pygoscelis adeliae | reverse complement strand
TAACCCCTTTTTTTTCCTTGTGGAGGCACTCGTGATATGAGGGGTAGGCCTTTCTGACTTTGCAACACCTCTGGTGTAGATGGACTGTCATCCACATCATCCATTGACTGGCCTTCCACATCCAGAGCCTCATACCTGTTGTACAGAGGCACCTGGGAAGGCAAGGTGGGCAAGGAGGGGGTTCACCTGCCACCCCAAGCACGGACTTGCCTCCATTCACTCCTTTCCTTTAAGCTACTGCCTTCAGCCTGGCGGGAGAGGATACAGGATCCCCTTGATCTTGGTTTTTTTCTGGTGGCTGTCCCTGTTCCTGTCTCAGGGAGGGCAGAGCATGGTTCCACCAGTCCTTCTTTTTCTCAGCCTCCCCAACGGTCCTTAACCTGTCCACTTCCTCTCATAGCTCTGCCACCAGGCTGAGCAGATCATCCACTTTGTCACATCTCACACAGCTGTTCTCGCTACTGCCACCCATTACCAGTGAAAGGCTCTGGCACTCCCTGCAGCCCGAGACCTGGATGGCTGCATGTTTTCATGGGAGCTCTGTCTGGGTTGCCACATCCATTCTGGCAAGTGCAGAGGACATATCCGTTGTATATTAAAAAAAAGTAAAATATTTATTTTTAATAACTTAAACTTATTCTAATCTTAGGGATGGATCTGTGTTGCTAACTGATGCACTTAAAAGTTGGGGTTTTTGTTTGCTAGTTGGTCAGCCTCAGTAAGAACAAAAAAATTGAAAATAAAAATGAACAATAAAATCCTTGTAATAGTAGCATCCTGTCATAAATAAATGGGAAAGGCATACTTATACAGAAAATCTTGTTAAACAAACATAACACCTCCATAGAGACAGATTATCTCATTACAAACAGTTAACGGAGCACTTTAAGGATAAACAAGGCTGGAAGGTGGGAACATATACAACTGATGTCTCCAGGAGTAAATGGTCCAGTAGGAAGTCAGTCCACAGCAAGTTACAATGAAAGACACTGTCTCTAAAAATGGAGGAGAGAAAAAGCAGTAGCAGAAACAGGCCAGACTCTAAAGCAAACACCCTCATCACCTGGTGTTTATATAAGCAGAAGGCTGTGCTAAGACAGACGCTGCTTAAAGAATCGTCATCATATTCATCGATGAGCTAGAGAGTAAATCAATTCTGGAAGCAGTCGTGAAAACAACTGGTAGAACTTAGCAAAAAGATATGTCTCCAACCATGGTCTTTAACTAAGCCAAAGCAGAGGGCACTTCATCCATCTACTAACTGTAATACTTTGCCCTTTAAGAGTGTCTACAAATGAACCACTTGTCCTTTTGAAGTACCTGGAGTCCCAAAGCCAGGTCTCTAAATGACTGCTGTATTCACAGTGCTGCATAAAATGAAATTCAAGTCCCCGACTATCCCTCTCTGATGTGCTGATTGGACTCCTCATTTGATGCCAAGTACAGTATTTGTATCCTGTAAGATGGTATTCCATAACTTGGACTGTAATCCAAGAAAATGTATCCTCTTCCTCACCCAGACAATACTCCTCTATAGTTCTTTCCTTCTGCTGTGCTGCAGCCTCTACTGTCTTTGGAACAGACCTTGTACTTCAGACTAACTGTTCTGGCCATTGGGTATTGTTAAACCAAGCAACCAGGAAGCTGTACTACCTAACATACACAATTACCCATTCCACAGTAGAATAATGAAGTTAATCTTCAAGGCACTACACAGGCTTCATCACCTCTTCTTGGTGAGCATGTCAGGAATGAGATATCCTCTCTTGGGAGACCCTGAAACTCCCATAGCCAGATTGCAGATAAGGCATAAGAGTTTCCTCCTTCAAAAATGTAACCAACCAGCTCAATATGACAACATTAAAATGGTGGGATCCAAGAGGAGAGTATTTAAGCTGGATGTTGATGATCAGGACAATAAGTTTCTGGGCCTGCTCTCAAAAGAATATCATGATGCTGGGAACCAAAACTGACATAGTTTGTTAGGTGGCATCCAGTCCTGCTATCGTTGTATAGCTTAGCTTAGGGCTTAACATCAGCTCTCACAGCCAATGAGCCCTTTGTCAGACATTCTTGGATCACAAGCCCCAAGAACAAGGTAAGATATGTCTCTCAGACAGGGGAGAGGAAACTAATTGTGTTCCAAAGAGAAATGGAACAAAGATATTCCATAATACTAATAAATCAATGTGCTAGGCACAAAAAGAGGTATGCGCACAGCTTATATACTGCTCAGATACTATGCTTCTAATTTACAGTGCTAATGGCACACACTTACCTACAGTGATATGGACTGTCTCTTAAAAGATGTCACTTCTCTAAGATTGAATCTGCTGCCTGCTACATGATTTTTTTTAATTATCAAGAAGTCTTAGTAATTGTTGCTTAGATTTTATATAACTTTCCAAATTCAAGAGGTGCAGAAATTTGCCCCCAATTGTTTAGTATACCCGTGACAAGCATTAACAGGGATTACTGAATTGTCTAAGTGAAAAACAAAACAAAACAAAACTGTATTTTTCCATCACCCCTGAAGAAACATGCAACTTACTACAAGCATGTGATGTTTCTTCCACTTACTTAAATTAACTAAAGAGCTACTGTGAAAACACTTGTATTTTAATAGTTTTGTTTAACCAATTGCTTGGCAGGAATAGTTGCTTACTGTCTTAAACCAGATGATCTACTTCAGATGCACCTATTTCTCACACAGTCTATATTGCCTATAGAACTGAACATAGAAAACCCTAAATATCTCATTGATGTTAATGGTTCATTGAAGTTAAATATTTTTAAAAGGTGATATACGTATATTTCTTTGATTTCTTGTAATCTTTTTTCTTAAAATACTCTCAGTTTTTATTCCTGATCTTGATCTCAAAATACTGATCTTTTACAGTATCTGTTTTTGAAGGCGGCAAGGAAGTAAGTCTATAATTAAAATTGTGTAAGTCTTAAAAAAAAAAAATCCCCAAAGCTTTAATGTTTTCTCTTTGAAACACTATCATGCAGAATTGTCCTGGTTTTGGCTGGGATAGAGTTAAGTTTTGTCCTAGTAGCTGGTACAGTGCTGTGTTTTGATTTAGGATGAGAATAATGTTGATAGCACACTGATGTTTTAGTTGTTGCTGAGCAGTGCTTACACTAGTCAAGGACTTCTCAGCTTCTCATACTGCCCTGCCAGCGAGGAGGCTGGAGGTGCACAAGAAGTTGGGAGGGGGCACAGCCAGGACAGCTGACCCAAACTGGCCAAAGGGATATTCCATACCATATTGACGTCATGCTGAACAAAATCTGGGGGGAGCTGGCCAGGGGGGTCATGGCCGTTGCTCAGGAACTGGCTGGACATTGGTCAGCAGGTAGTGAGCAATTCCATTGTGCATCACTTGTTTTGTATATTCTTTTATCATTATTATTATTTTCCCTTCCTTTTCTGTCCTATTAAGTTGTCTTTATCTCAATCCACGAGTTTCACCTTTTTTCCGATTCTCTCCCCCATCCCACTGTGGCGGGGGGCAGTGAGCGAATGGCTGTGTAGTGTTTAGCTGCCTGCCAGGTTAAACCACGACAAGAAGAAAAGCTTTTTGCTTTTTAAATAGGAAAATTTCTTCCTCTTCTTCTACCAATTACAGAACTATTTTCCACCTTCCCCCCAAAACAGAGAGTGAAATAGGACCCTGGTTGATAGACTAGGACAGATTACTGGAGGTGGCCATTACAATTCCTGTTCCCATTGCGCACCCTGTTCCTCTCCAAGTTTCCTGCGTCCATTACTGAGGCAGCAGTACCTGCTGCACCACTGTACTTTCCAAGAGCAGAAATAAAAGTAAAGCAGCACCAGTTCTGGGTGACTTTAAGGCTGTAGGTTACAAACTGCATTGGGCTGTTGCAACACAAACAACTGAGCTACCCTTTCCCCGGAGAAAGTGGGGACCAGCTGGAGCAGGCAACAAACCAAGTTAATCCCATGATCTGAACAGAGCCCCTAACACTTACTCCAATATAGAAGCTGTTACTTCTAAATTATGCATGCATTACCAAAAGACATCTCTATCTTTGCAAAATGGAAATTGCAGTAGCTGAACTAGCTAAACACTCATAGCTACATGTTGGAAAATAAGACAAAAGTGTGGCTGGGAATAGAACTAGATATTTGTGTTCTGTGCCGGTAAAGAAGCCCTCTTTAGAAACAGTACTGCTGAAATGTTAGATAACAATATAATGCTCAAACTGTAACTAACAAATCCTCTCACAAATATAGGCATATCTATTTTAAATGCAAATGTTAAGTGGAAAATATTTATAGTTTAAGTTGCACCCTTTGCTACTTAATTATCATAATTTAAAAAAGATGAAACCTTTAAGTTCCTCCTCCAAAGAAGTTATTTACCTGAACTGTAGCTTGGGAGTCCCCAGTAGTCAGTCTGTTCTGAGATTCTCATCCCACTGAATGTCAAAGACCTAGTATTTCAAGGATGGGATTTCAAAATCACTTAGTGATGACTTAACTTTGTCTCACTAAAGATAAACCAACCTTTATTCCCACTCAGGTCAGCTCATTGATTTCAGGGAAAACACATTTAGACAGCAGAGCTGAATACTTTCAGAAATTCCACCCATGAGATATGAAGGTGTGATGGTTTTGGCTGGGATAGAGTTAATTTTCTTCACAGTAGCTAGCATGGGGTCATGTTTTGGATTTGTGCTGGAAACAGTGTTGAAAACACAGGGGTGTTTTCGTTACTGCTGAGCAGTGCTTACACAGAGTCAAGGCCTTTTCTGCTCCTCACACCACCCCACCAGCGAGTAGGCTGGGGGTGCACAAGAAGCTGGGAGGGGACACAGCCGGGACAGCTGACCCCAACTGACCAAAGGGATATCTCACACCATATGACGTCATGTTCAGCATATAAAGCTGGGGGAAGAAGAAGGAAGGGGGGGACGTTCGGAGTGATGGTGTTTGTCTTCCCAAGTATCCGTTACGCGTGATGGAGCCCTGCTTTCCTGGAGATGGCTGAACACCTGCCTGCCGACGGGAAGTGGTGAATGAATTCCTTTTTTGCTTTGCTTGTGTGCGCAGCTTTTGCTTTCCCTATTGAACTGTCTTTATCTCAACCCACGAGTTTTCTCACTTCTACCCTTCCGATTCTCTCCCCCATCCCACTGGGGGGGAGTGAGTGAGCAGCTGTGTGGTGCTTAGTTGCCAGCTGGGGTTAAACCACAACAAAAGGAAAAACAACAAACAGAAACTGATATAAACCATTTGAGACCTCTTGATGCATGATAAATCAAGTGTTTTTATATATTTGTGTGCATTACAAGTCATTGAAATTACTTTTAACTGCTCGCTGAAATAATATACTCTCAAATACCTTACCTTCTTACTCTTCAGATACAGGACTCTGTTTATTCTTTGAGGAAAACCCAATTTTGTCCATGTACAGGAGGTTGTGCTAGGAACAATAATAGTTCTGCTGAAAGATTCAGAAGAAAAATACTCTCACTGTTCTCAATATCTGTGTTATAGACATCATAAGCATCATTATTGAATGATACTGAACTTGCTTTATGCTTTACTCTTGTCCCACTTTGGCTTCTGTGGAACTATGTTCAGTAACAGTTTGACTTCATGTACTGCCAGAAGCCTTTCTCACCAACAGGAAAACCTATTAAGCTAAGAATATTGTTCTTTAAATATATTAAAAATAAAGTCAGATGCATCAAGCCCTCAGTTTTTATAATTCTGTAGCATTTATAAAAAAGCATTTTGAAATTTTTAGCTGGTGGACACTATTCATTGCATTCATAGTGCAAAATAAAACCAGAAAAATTAAGAAGTATCTCCAGAATGAATTATCTTTTGTGATGATTTCATTTAAATGCATTTCAACTTTTAGAACTTCACTGAAGCAACAGTCTCATTTTCACTGGTGCTGTCCCTGTTTGGAGTACCCTACTAACAGTTCAAAAGCTTTTCTTAAGTAGTTTATGATTTTTAATTATCCATTATATTTATAAAGCATTTATTTAAAACAGTATCTTCACATTTTCTCTAAGTATAAAGAGACTAAAGTAAAGGCTTACACTAAAAAAGTACTGTTTTTTTTACATCACTGAAGTTCATAAGCATCAGTACTGTACCAGGGTGACATTGATATAAAGTTAAGCATGTGCACAAAAACATGCAGAAAGGAGCCTCTGTTTCTGGACCCAGAAAGATACGATAGTATTAAATTTTTGAAGTCTAGTACTTTTCATTCTGTAGGATTTTTAGCAAAACAAATGGTATTGTTAAGGCTTCTCAGATCATATATGCATCTATAAAGATATATTTTTATATATGCAAGTGATCCAGTCATTTAGCAACAAAGACAACAGGTATCATAAAAAGGGTCTAGATTTGTGTGCACCACTGAAAAGGCTGACAAACTGTACCCTACCTTTCTGGTAAGAAGCAGTTTGGTTGGGTTTTTTTCAAATTATCACTTGTTTGACTGCTGGTTGGAACAGCAAACCCAGAGCCGGTGAGAGAACCCCCGCAGTTTGCAATGAGAACACAGGAAAAGAAATTAAAGTACCTGTTTAAATATTCATAATTGTTTTATTATTCTACTGCTAACACTTCTTATTGAATGTACATCGCATGCAGTTCCCATGCACAATATGACTATAAACCAACTTCTGCTGTGAGTCATTATTATGTTATAAAAATAATTGGATGTCTTAAAAAAAAAAAAACAAACACAACATACAGTAACCATTCATCCAAAATTAAATCCTGATCCAGTATTACCATGCCAAGATTTAAGGATCCATTTTAGAAAAAAATTCGGACTGGCAGAAAATTCAAAAGCTGATTTTTTTCAGTAGAAAATTTGAAGATATTCCAAGTCATGAATGACTTCCTTTTTATTTCCCTTGAATGATTTGAGACTTAATTATTAACACTTACATCCAAACCAACAACTGTGGCTTAGCAAAATAGTGAATTCAGAAAATAAAGAAAGACATAAGGAAACTCTGAAAAAGAACTCATAGCAAAAGAGAATTGTGTCATTACGGTCATCATAATCTCCATCCTCAACAGCTACTCCAGAGGTAATAAATTATGCTAAAATAATTTTCCAGGCAACAATTTCCCTCCACACATATCGTAAGTATGTGTGCTACTGCATGTGCCTTTTCATTTCAAGATACTTTACATGTCAAATGACCAACATAAAGGCTGACAGGCTCTGACATGACACTGCATGTATGCTAATTTAAATGAAATGCCAGCCTACCAAAAACCAAATAAGTATAATTAAAAAAAATAACAAAGAAAAAGCACTTACCTGAACTTGACAAAGCACCTCTTA
>NW_008825109.1:3623254-3635401 GCF_000699105.1 Pygoscelis adeliae | reverse complement strand
CAAATAAGTGAGCTTTCTTCAGATCATTATTCTGTGGCACAGGCTCCTCCAAATGGCAGAATGAATGTATTGCCATTATTGAAAATTTACAGATAATCTGAAGGAATTGAACTGAAAGCAAGAAATACAGAGGCTTTATTTTCTGTAAACTTACTGAAAAGACTTTACTTAGCTTTTAAGAACTTGTTATTTATCAAGAGCGTTTAAAAACACAGAGGATATGTATATGCACTGATTGATAAAGTAAGTATAAATGATTTAATTAAACCAGATGGACAGTTCATTTGAGCAGAAATGCCCAGGTAAAGAACTTCCATTTAATGCTACTGTGGAACACCATTTCAGTAAATTTTAGAGCTGTTTCTTTTACAGTGGGCACACTGCAAAGAAGTTTTCACTAGGGCATCTGTAATGCTATGTGTATTTTTGCAGAACATCTACTTGTAATTTAGAATTATCCTGAAGTAGTTCAAGTTATTCCTTCCACTGTGAATAATTCTGTAACTGCAAATACCAAATTACATCTACCATTGTTATGCTAATATATCCAGCCTTAGAAGATTGCCCTCCAGTTCTTCACAACTTTCGCTGATTTTACAGAATGTATATGGTATTTTACTGTGGATGCTTATTTGAGGACAACATTAATCACTTCTAGGACAGATTCTAGAGGCATAATTTGATGAACATGTATTTTGGTAAGAGTGCCAATTCAAACAGAGGTGACCCTCCTGCTCCTTATTCTCATCCTTGTGCCACAACCTCATTTGTGCAGATGTATCTGCTGGTGGAGCCACTCACTGTACCATATTGAGGAACTAGCTTGGGCTAAAAACTGCTGCTTGTCATAGACTCCTCTTGAAGTCAGGATCAATTTTCTGATCCAAGTCACAGCATGACAACACAAATGACTGTGCTAATACAACAGGAGGGAAAGCGAGGAAACAAGAGCACATAGCTAATTGCAGCTACAAATGTCAGCACTTGGGAAACTACTTTTGTCACTTAAGTGTAAATTACAAGGTAGATCACAGCTTTGCCACTGCAAGCAGTATAGGGTATTCTTGGACTGCTTTACCTTTCACTTCCTTCTCTGCATCACATCCACTCCCACAATTGCACCAAAAATCAGTGCTTGTACGGCCACACCAAAATTGCTTGGGTTACAGTTTCCTGCCAGAGACCATACATTGTAAATTTAAAGTGGGATGAACTACACATGGCATGTGAGTATACGAATAGATATATATGGGTGCGTCTCTCTCTTTTCCACTAACAACAGAACCAACAGATCATTTTTAGACAACTAAAGACAGAAGAGATTAATCCTGTTTAATGTGTCTGCCTAGGTGATGTTTGACCCTTTCTAACTTTTGAATCCACTACCTGATTTCAAACAGTTTTGTCAAAAAGGAAGATTCAAAAGTAATTTACAGTTTAATAAGAATTCAGAGATTTCAGAATTCCAAGTACTGGGCAGGTGGATAGAGAAGACCGACCCACAGACTGCCCAAATTGAAGGAGAGGCTGCAGCATATGCCCATATTACTAGAAAACACACACGTATATGTAAGAGACACACCTTATAAATACCCCAGCTGCAGCTGGTACTTTTCATTACCTCTAAGGTACAACTACATAGGAAACTAGGTGCTGTTAGATCTTGTGCTCACAGAACTACTCGAATATCCATTTAGTATTCAAATCTACTTACGTGGCATTAAAATACGACTTCTTGGTCTGCAAATTCCAGATCTGCTCCTTGCGTTCAGTTTAAAAGTACAGTACGTACAACACTTGATAGCTTCCGGTCTTCTGACACAGCATCTCAACCTAACGAGACGCATTCTTCTTCACAGATCAGCCACTTCATCCTTTAGAACTACTGAATGAATGAATCGCATCGAGTCCTCATGACTTAGGGGTCTTTAGCACTTTATGCTTAGCATTCAGTCTTTTGATTCTCTAATCCAATAATCAGATAACGTCTCATCAACATTATTTGAACAGAATATAACGTCCACATCATCTTTGTGGTGAAGAGTAGCATAAAGAAATCACTCTGCTCCTTCCTAGCACCTCTTACTCCTTTTTGATTGCTTTCTATACTCCCTAAAAGTCCAGGAGACCTGTCAAGTCCTTAACACATTACTTACTATGTTACCATTCTCCCTTTCTTTTTAAATAAAAGCATACAAATAACCAAGTATTTCCCTGAAATATGCTGCTACCAACAAGGCATGGCAACAACTATATTCTGTTACTGTGGTTAATTCAGGTATCTGGAAGGGTTAAAATGTTACATAAAAACATTTCTGGTCACATGCATGTGAAAGTTATTGCCCTTTACAGCCAGTAATTTTGAGATTTCCTCCCTGAGCACCAGCTTCTTTCTTAAAAGTAAGCAGTTAACAAAACTAAATGAGAACAGTTAAAGAGGTATCAATAGGTACAAATTTTATCCAAACACAAGCAGGAAATCCATATGAATTCCCCATACATCTTAATGAGAAGGATCATACTACTGTTAATTAAAATATGGTTTCTTAAATAATGGTAAAGACTGTCCATCTTAATATTCACTTAACATGTACCGTTTATTAAACTCAACCAGTTGTGCCTCGACATCTACATATATTCAGAATCTACATAGTATATTCTAACAGTGGGCATTTTTTTTTTTTTGGGGGGGTGGTGGTGGTGGTTTTTTTTTAAATATAAGAATGCCCTCTCACATTCCAAGTCCTTGCTTTGGAAAGTTTTTAGGGCCTCAAGCCTTTCTTAGACTGCTAACCTGCACTGATGGCTTTGTTACTGTAGTCTCAGTGATAGCGGTACCTGAAATAGGCAGAGTAAGCTTAAGTCCTTTCACACAGCTCAACTGCACATAAAGCATCAAATATTCAGGCACTCTACTCTGGGCTAGTTCCAGAACTGGAACCGAGTCAACTGTACGTTAGGAAGGAATTCAATCTGATATAAAACTGTATACAAGGAATTCAATGCAATAGACAAAAAAGCATGGGTGTATGTCTCTTACTGTTTTAAATCTTAAACTTGGGTCAGATTTGCAACTCCATGCTACAACGTGGTGCAATAAGTAAAATAATTGCAACAATTTGCTAGGGCTTATCTTATTCAATTAATATGTTTTTATAAATGAAATATCTATTTGCATAATACAAGTGTGATAATCATAAAATCATTTTAGTGTGACCTCAGAGGTCATCTAGTTCAACTTCCTGCTCAAAGCAGCATTAATATGTGAATACTCATTAATGATACAGGTCGCACTTTTAACCTTGCAGGCCACTAATCGCATGTAATCCTTAATCAAATGCACTCAACTGCCTTTGATAGGATTATTTATCTGCAGAAGGTTTTGTGGGACCAGTTACTTGCCATACATTATTCCTAAGCACGGCATGCTATAGTACGTCCCAGCTACCCCTGTAACCAGTATCACACTTTCATTTCACTTTAAACATCTTTTAAGCAGGTACTGTTTTGAGAGCAGTTTTCGAAGTGGGCCTGCTGTACATGAGTAGATTTTGGTATATGAGAATAGGATGGAGTGAAGTGGAGGGTGACAAACCAGTAAGCAAGGCAGGAAGCACAGAGTTGGATCCTGGTTTCAGGGGTGTTTCACAGGTTGATGAATGTAGGATAGAGGTCCTGCTCTGAGAGATACCTATAAAGCCAGGGAAATTAACACCATTGGCACCAACAGGCTTTTAATCATCAATGCCAGTGACCGAACTTCAGTAGAGCAAGTTTGGGAACCTCTGCTTTAAGTACTGCAGTTTTATTTTGTTCCTCTAATTTTGCTCTGATAAGGATCTCCATTTTGGATTTGTATTCAGGTTTACACCTTTTCTTTCATGCATGAAGAAGTGAATGGTACGTCACTGCTAATTAAAAAAAAAAAATCACTGAAACAATCCAAACATAAAAAGAAAAAAAAAGTTTAAATGTTTTATAAAACCATGATTACCCAACAACACAAGCTGAATTACAAAAGAAATTTGCCTTATATTAATTCAGTAACTTCCCTCTGTTCTGAAGCATGAAATACAGTAACAGTTTATGCTGTGTGGCGATACATGAACTCTGCCACACTAACTAAACAGAAAAGAAAAACTCATCTTCTAAATAATGATTTTATGTAAACATTTATTACCTGCTATTGTAAATAACTTCAGATATTAATACAACTTAATTAAAATTAAGTTTATTTAATACAACTGAAAGAGAACATAATATTTTATTTACTTTGTTAGTTTATTAGGATTTCATGGTTTTTGTTTGTGCAAACAAGTATTCTTTAGTAAAATTTTACTTTTTTTGTAAAAAAAATTTAAACATTTTTGTTTACTGTGGACATTTTACTGTGAACCATAAAAATGCTCTTTAAGTGGTAACAACAGCAACAAGAAATAAACAGTAGCAGGATATATAGGAAGAAATTGACTTTAGCAGTTTTGATAACCTTGCTCTTACGCCTATCTGAAAGGCATTTTTAAACACCAGTCTTAAAAAATACACTGAAAACCTTTCAAATTCTACAGTTCAAGACATTATTTACATGCCTTCCCCAAGCATTCATTAATAGCCACAGGCATATGCTAGGTTGCATAGAGGGCCTGTCTCTATTTGATCTGATATACTAGCTCTTAAAGTACAGGGTACTCCAAGAATTTTACTCTTCATTATCCACAAAAAGAGTTAAATTTAGACCTCTCAACAAAATTTCCCGCCAGTATATAAGTGGCAAAAGTTAGGTCACATGATGGTGCACATGCATCAACCACACAATCATGAAATGTACGTGGTTGAAAGATGCAGGTAGGAAGCAGCAAGAGACAGGAACCAAGGAAGCAATTCTAAAGCCAAAAATGAGAGATCAGACAGATCCCCAAACTGACAGAATACCTTCACCAGCAAAATTTCCACCTTAGATATCTTTATTTTATAGTTTTGTTAAGAAACATTTAATATTTTTTGATTAATAAAGCTGAATAATTGATTCTACTAAATATTTAAGTTCCCTTTTAATACCAAACTATATTGCTTTTGTGTTTTAGAAAGTAAAATTTTACTAAAGAATACTTGTTTGCAACAAAACTAATTGCAATTTCCGTGTTTGTGGAACCTTGTATAGTATTTGGCATTCTAGTTGAGACAGAAAGCTCAATACCTGACTACCAAGTAACAAGTCACTGTCCTGGCACCTTCCCTGTCTGAGGGAAGAGTAAAGAAATTGCAAGGAGATGCTCTCATGATATCTTACAAAGACAGATACGCCCAAACCTTGCTAGGTGCTGCTGCCATATAAAAATCAGATGGTTGGTTTTGAGTTTTGGCCAAGGTGTGAAACTACTTTCCTGGCAACTTTGACAAGAAAAAGAGGAGTTGTGTCAATTATACTGTATTGTATACGGAGAACGACGTCTGTATACAGATGACATAACATCAGCACATCTCAAAAACATCTGCATTAACACACCACAGGTTATATGAAAATTACCAGTGTGGCTAGTTAATAACATTTCTGATATAAGGAAAAAGCACTATCAGACTGAAAAGGACAATTACAGCCATTCCTTTCTGTTCTAAAGGCGAAGGTAGAAATTATGCTTTATGTAGAACAATTACTGAACATTATCACGGCTTTGGAACATATTATCTCTAATTTTAAAGTATAAATAAAGGTTGAGAGATTGATGGGGAAGAGGACATACAATTAGATGCATTTAACAGGCCAATAGGTTGCAACACATGAGAATGAGAAGGATGATAAATTTACATCAGCAAACAAGAAGGTAGCAATACTTAGTTTCAGCTAGAAGTTGAACTATTGGTATCTTGGGCTCCAGGGGAAAAAAAGTAATAGTTTTTTTTCTCACCACCATCATCCCCCCTGCCCACTCCCCACATCCCCCGCCAACACAGGACCCAAAAATTATAGAAAAATGCTCTACAAACAGTTTGGGGATTTTTTAAAAAACATGTATTTATTTAGAGATGGATAATGGTCTCCAGGCCAAAATGTTTGCTTTTTGAGGGTGAAGAACCACACGTATTCTTACAGCAACCAGCATAACAAAACTCAATCATGATGTGGTCTTTCAGCACCACCACAAAATAAAACCTAACATATAAAAATATCTATGTCCTACACTTCATAAACACAAATTATCTTCTTTGATTAACCCTACCTAAGGAATGAGTTCATACCATCAGATTTACTAGCTGTTTTCACAAATACACATTAACTCCAAGCCTGATACTATGTTTTCAGACATTAGAAAAACACCAAAGGATAATACAAAAACAGGAAAGATTTTGCAAAGGCTTGAAGTTCACACAGAGTTAGTCCCACCAAGTTTAACAAACTATCTAGACTCATGCAATTCTATGAAAAATCAGGAAGCTTGCAATATGTTGGCAATTCAAGAAAGATGAGACGGGACAGGTATTTTTAAACTCTTTAGAATAAGCATTAGTCTTTCTTTGCATTTATGCAGCACTCATCAGAAAGAGATGCCAGCAACTGGAGCCTCTGCTCATGCATAGTGTCAGTGCCTATAACAGCACTAGCATCTTTACATAGGATGTTGTCCTAAATGGGATTGTTGAAAGTGAAAAAAATCCAAGACTAAATAAGAAAAGGACCACGAGATAATGGTGATACAATTTAGCTCAAGTACCTATAAGTACTGGAGGGAAAAGTCTCTAATGGATAGGTAACAGTATGTCAGTATAAGTTTAACTAGGTAAGTAAGAATGGATAATGTCACTTAAACTTTTCACAAAATACATCATTGCTCCTTCTTCTTTCTCAGTATGGATTGCCATCTTACCAACACAGAATCAGTTTACTTGAAGAGACTCCTTCCTTTTTAAAGTACCAGAAACTGGAATACATGAAAAATATCTTGAGGCATGTTATAGAGTGTAACAAGAACTGGTTAATTTCTTGGACAGCGAGTGTGTCACTTAATATTCTTTGTTCTGCTAACATCTGAACCAAATTCTGCAGGCAAGATATTTAGAAACTTTTTCCAAGAGTCACAAAGGTTTGACTTTAATTAATATGTTTGATTACCACTTATTTTCAAGAAAACAAAACAGCCAGCCTTTAAAGTTACTTCGAAAACAGAATGAAACAATTAGATACTTTTTTAAAGAGTCATGTGTTACATCAAATATTGTATACTTGCATAGATAGAATTTGGAGTTGATTTCCCTTTTATAAATACACACAAAAGAGAAACAGCACATTTTACACCATCTCAATTTTCCTAAGTCCTGTAAAACACTGCCTTCAGCTGCTATTGCTGAAAATAAAACCTAATGAATCACCTTACCGATAAAATGTCTTTGAATTCTGCCATACATCAATCACTTAAAACTATAATCACAACTAAGAAAAAAAGAAGAAAAAAACCCCGAACTCCTTAGAAACCTCAGACTTTCATGCAGAAGAACAGAAATTCAGTATAAAGGCCAAAGAAAAAGGAGAGTCAAATATAACCTGTCTTTAAAGAGCAACATCAGTTAAAAAAAAACAGTATGAGACCAGAAACCAACTTATATTTGGGCATCAAATATTATCCGTGATTTGTCAACTTAATTTCAAAACCACTTTGCTTGCTCTAATCCTTTTTATTTTGTATGTCATTAACCAATATATCTCCAAACTTCCACATCGGTTTTTAAAGTCCTTACCACCATAATCAAGCTAGCCAAGATCTTTGCCCTTACAGAGACATGAATTTTGTTTGACTGTTGTTATATTATCTCATGCTGGGTCCCATTCAATTTCTTACATCAACATTAAAATGTATTTTCTATTTACACCGACTTGCACTAAGAGTAGCAATGCAACAGCATGATGCCACAGGGATGTAACCTAACTATCAGAAGAATCCTAAGGACAGAAGCGCACAACACAGCGACCATGATGACACCAAACACCACCCATCTTTACACGGGTTTCTGAAGCTACATTTCATCATTGATACTTTCCCACTAGAAATATTCCTGAAAATAATTAATTTCTGAAAAACCAAAAGCTACTAAGTTTTGGTTATTGTTCTCTACTGGAATGGAGTCAGAAGCCTACAGGCTGTAGGACAGGGAGGTAAAATAACTCAAAAGAATAGAATGAAAATTAGGAAAAAGTATTTTGAAGGCCAGCTGCAATTCCCAAATGGAAATCTTTGCAATGATTTCCAAGAACACTGCATCAGGCCTAAAGTGTTCAGTTTCTCTCTTTGCTACAGAGCAAAGATGCTGCTGCTGTTAAGGATGACAAAATAAGAGCCACTCTTAAGACCCAAGGTAAAAAAAAGTCTACCTTTAACTCAGAGCAGTGAATAGATTTCTCCTGCTTTGGCAAGGCTACAGACACCATAGTAGGGAAACAATGTAGCATTTATTTTCAAAAGTGTAGGGGAAAAAAAAAAGTCATAAAAGTATCTTGTAAGAGGTTTTTACTCCAGAAAAAAGTATTTAAACAGGTAGTGGTTGACAAAAAAGAACCTGGACTCATGTTTTAGCTACTGATTTTATAACCTCTGTCTCAAAAAAGATCTCCCTCTCTCTGGTTAAAATACTACGATGCAATAGCCAAAGGATACTACATGTACACATTAAAATCAGTAATGGTAGACGTTTGTGGACTTAAAATTAGTTATGAAATAAAAGAAAGTTTACAATCACAGTAATCTTGACTTTATATACACAAAAAGTATCAAAGTTGAGATTATTGTGACTGTAAGCTTTCTTGTGGTATATATTTAACAACAGAACATTAATAATGTATTTAAGCATTAAACAGAAAAAGAGGTATACATATAATTAGTTACTGTCATCTTCTTACATTTCCAAAATGGCACTTTGCGAGTTTAAATTTTAATGTTCTTTTATTAGTTTTTGGAAAAAGAAGAAGGAGAGCCAAGCAAACATAAAACCCAAGAAACAAAACGTTCAGAGCAGAAATTTTCAGTTGGTACCTCCCACTCCATATTCAGTTTCTCAGGGACCATCACGCAGAGACAATCTGGTTAGAAGTAAGCAGCCAACGGGTGTGTAATTTGCATGTGAAAATATTTTTAGAAGACACACATGAATAGCATATGTTCTCAGCCTGAGTACAGTCTTCTAAATATGTGCCCTAAATATTATTTCCCCAACATTCGTAATTATTTTCCAGATAATAATTCCTGGTACAGATATGTTACTCTTTGAAAACAACACGTATATCAAGCCTTAAACAACACTCATTTTAGAGTTCACCTTGAGGGCTGGGGGGAGCCTCTATACGATTAATTTTTCTCCTCCGTATCCGAACATACTAACAGAAAAAGAAAAGAGTTTTTTTTCCCCTGTTACACTACATGCTCGATGTACATGCCAAGAGGCTTCAGTCATGGAAAGTGCCCATTCCAGATACGCCTTTTAGAAATATTATAATAAATTAAAATGAATTAATACTTAAACTGTTTTAAAGTCTTTACTGCTGATGTAATCACAAAATTGGCAAATTGTGTTTGAAAACAGAGTGCAACAAGAGGATAACCTGATTCAGAAAGTTAAATCAGATATGTATGTTCACTTTCCTGAACGAAGGCAGCTTCAAAAATTGTATCAGAAACCCCTTCTACTCTTCCTATGTTAAAAAAAAACAGTTTAAAAAGGTAAAGACGGAAGTCAGTAAAACCAGAAATAAGCCATGTGCTCATACGTTGTTAGTTAAATGTAAACCAAATCTAGTCAAACTGACACAATATGCCGGAGAAAACAACGTTTGAGTAAATAGCAGTATAACTAGATCCAAAAGTCATTACCAGCTCCACATCTGGAACACCCAAACCAATTCCTGGTGACTCTGGAGTTTGCATCATGTAGTAATTACTACTTTAGGACTGTTTTGTTCAGGCCAAGCGAAGTCCTATTGTATTGTGAGATGAAAAACCTCAGTTTCTTTTCTTTGCCAACATGCAAACTCTCTTCCTCAAGCACATGGAAAAACTCAGGTCTGGATTCTTTCTTTGACCCAAGCTTTATTCAACTTGAATGTCAGGGAGGAAAAAAAGAGGAATGCCAGTAAATTATGCTGTAGTACTTAACAGTATATAGAAGATACCTGAAATCATAGAATAGTCTGGGTTGGAAGGGACCTCTGAAGGTCATCTAGTCCAACCCTGCCTGCAATGAGCAGGGACATCTTCAACTAGATCAGGGTGCTCAGAGCCCCGTCCAACCTGACCTTGAATGTTTCCAGGGATGGGGCATCCACAACCTCTCTGGGCAACCTGTGCCAGTGCTTCACCACCGTCGTCGTAAAAAATGTCTTCTTTATATCTAGTCTGAATCTACCCTGTTTTAGTTTAAAACCATTACGCCTTGTCCTGTCGCAACAGGCCCTATTAAAAAGTCTGTTCCCAAATATAAGTTAGCTTACAAAAAAAGCTGGGGAGGAGGGAAGGAGGGAGACAAAACAGAAAATGGAAGCATTAGGTAGCTTTAAAAATCTTAACAGCATCAAGTCATGAATTCTAATTGATCAGAGAACTGGAATCTACACTGGAGCTTTTTCAAAGTCAGTCCATGCTAACAAGCACGAAAAACATCTGCTTAATCATTCTAGAGCACAAACACACACACACGACCAAACACCATTTACCACATCATCTGTTAGGCAGTATACACTTGAAACAAAAGCTTGTGCTTGGTGGAAGCCCAAAACAAAACAATGGACCTTAGTCACTCCTGGGAAAAGTAAAAACTTAAACTACAATGAAAACAAGCTAAAAATTTATTATTGAAATTAATAAACAGAGTATATATTACATTTTCATACATCCAAACACTGTATTTTAACTATAAATAAGTATTATTATGGCTAAAACTGCAATGCTCAGAGTCCTAAAATGTCACGAGGAAAAACATTGCTTATATATAACTATCTGGTGAAACTACTTAACGTTATTTAACCAGTTTTAACAGTCAAATACACCAACTGAAAAAGAGATGAAATACACACACTGCATTTGATGTGCTAGGTATGTAGAAACACCAGTCTCAATGGCTGTAGAGCCAAGTCAGTTCCTTTTCCTATTCAACATACCCAAAAGCGCTTTACACTCCTGATGAAAGTACATAGAAAAAAAACCCAACCCCACAACATTCTCCACAATGAAAGCACTAATGGATGAAAACCCAAGATCAATTTTAAATGTACTCCTCACAAAATTACTACCAAATGTCATTGCAATTTTTCTCCAGTCAGGCAAACAACTTCCTCCAGTAGAGCAAAATACTCTCAAATATTAATTCAAACTTCAAAACATTGCTATACAAATCAAAGGAAGAATAACTACCGCAAGATGCTAGATTATGTAGGTTACAATGGAGCCATCATACTAACAGATTATTTCACGATGTAAATCATACAACGCTAAACCCTTTTTAAAAATGCAACCAAGATTAAGGTGTCAGCAGAGTAGAGTCAGGCAATACGAGAGAAGGCATTTTTCGTGCTATCACTAGAACAATTTCCTGACAATTTCCACCCTCCAGCCCCAGGGACCAGGCTGGCTTCGTCCACGCTGACAGCCTTCTTGACTGAAGCGGAGCACTGACCTAAATGCCGTTGCTGTTGAGCTCCTTGCAGCTCACGCTCGAGGAAAGGGCCAATATGGATTCAAAAGCTAGCATCAAATACTCGAGCTACATCAGCCTGAGACTGCTAGTGCAGAAATGCTTGTTGAGACAGAGCGCCCCACATCAACTCAACCTCTTAAGACTGAAACCTCCAAAAACGATGGCAAGGCAAACTCTAGGCTGCTTAAGAGATTTTCAAAAGGGAGCCTGCACATCACCGCAGCCCTTCGGTAGAAGCAGAACCGGCAGAACAGCGTCTCGGTGCTAGAAGAGAAAGGCAAGACCCGAGGTACCGAACCTCAGACAAGGTTAAATCACACCCTGGGCGTGATTTTAAGCAGATGTTTAATGAACTGCAGATTAATCTTCAACTCCCTGCCCCGAGCAACGCGGCGGCGAGGCAGCAGCGGTCCCTCCCGTTACCGGTGCGGGCATTGCGGGGCACTGGGGCCGCAGGCCTACGGCAGGCAGGGT
>NW_008825109.1:3611562-3622596 GCF_000699105.1 Pygoscelis adeliae | reverse complement strand
GGCGGTCCCGGCGTGCGCGGCGCTCTGCGGGCGACGCCGAGCCCTTTGGCGGGCTGCGGGGGGGCCTGTTCCGTGGGCTGTGGTGGAGCGGTTGCCTTACGGGTTTCTAAATGCCGACTATTTCATGTCAGTAGCTGTGCGGTTAAGGTGTGCGTTCTCTCTGCTCGGGTACCGCTGGCTGAAGGCACTGTCTAATAAAAGATGCACTTGGTGAGGGACTAGCGCATGTGTGTATATACATATATTCCCCTTGCACAGTTTTCTTATGTTCTGACAATTAACTCTATAAATGCTTTTTTGCTTCTACAGTCTTTCCATAGCGTATGGATCATTCTGGATGTGGATTAAAAATCAAGGAGGCTGTTTAACCATAGGTTGATCTGGAACAGTTGAGCACCTTTTGGTGTTGAAGGAAGGGTGGCAGCCAGCACGCTGGGCCAGCACAGCCTTGGCAGCTGGTTACCTGGCAGCCCACCCCTGTGCCCCTGTCCTGGTTTCAGCTGGGATAGAGTTAATTTTCTTCCTAGTAGCCGGTACAGTGCTGTGTTTTGGATTTAGGGTGAGAACAATGTTGATAACACACCGATGTTTTAGTTGTTGTTAAGCAGTGCTTACACTAGTCAAGGACTTTTCAGCTTCTCATGCCCTGCCAGCGGGAAGCTGGGAGGGGGCACAGCCAGGACAGCTGGCCCAAACTGGCCAAAGGGATATTCTATACCATATGATGTCATGCTCAGTATATAAAATGGAGGGAGTTGGCCAGGGGGCCGCTGCTCGGGAACTGGCTGGGCATCAGTTGGTGGGTGGTGAGCAATTGCATTGTGCATCACTTACTTGTGTATTCTTTTATCATTAGTAGTAGTAGTATCCCTTCCTTTTCTGTCCTATTAAACTGTCTTTATCTCAACCCACGAATTTTACTTTTTTTTTTCCTTTTCCCCTCTCCGATTCTGTCCTACATCCCCCTTGGGGGGGAGTGAGTGAACGGCTGTGTGGTGTTTAGCTGCCTGCCGGGTTAAACCACAACAGCCCCTCATTTCCACTGCCTTGGGTCAGAGACTGAGGCTCTGCCTACGCTAAGTCCCTTCCTGAAATCTTGCATCTCTTAACTGCAGCTGTAATAAACTGCACTGGTTTAGGCTATATTTTTTCCCACACTAACTCACATTTTTTTTGGAAGGACTGAATGATTTGTCAACAAAACATGTAGTCCCTCTTCCTTGTCGTACACCCACCAAAGCATTTAACATGAAGAGGTTAAAGAGAAGTCTGACTGTAGAAGAAACTTTTAGAACAGCAGAATAATAATGTTGCACACTAGTTTACTTTGCAACTTCATCAGTTTTATCTTTATTTGCCTTAGTCTGTGTTAGGCTTCTTGCAGGAAAGAAATTTGTGTTTGCTTCCACGTAAGGGAGATTTGCAATTCTGCCCAGCACTTACAGGCTGCGCTATAGAGAGAGTTCTTTTGTGACAGCAACGACGTCTTGTTACTGTTGCACTTGATGGAATACATTTTGTGGCCAAAATTGTAATTTTTTTAAAATGGGATTTAAATATTTATAGTTATGACATCAGATAAAGAAAAAGCTTAATACTCTGATTTCTTCTTGTATGAAGAATGGATAGGTAACAAATAACACAACGGAAATTTTTCTTACTTTTTTTCTCAGACTTTTGTTTGTTTCTTTTCATCTTTTCAATATCCCCTTGATGAAGGAAAGAAGACTTGTAAGGTGATTTACAGGAAGGTAATTTTTAAGTGTCCCTTTAGCCTTTAAATAAAGAGGAGATGTTCTCTTCACTACAGTGTAATCAGTGTTCTGTCACCAGCTTACTGCAGTTTGTAACTGATTTTTATTTGTAAGGTACTCTTTCACAAGGTACAGCTCACTATTATCAAAAGGTCCAGGTCCCTTTTACCATAGAATCATGCAATGGTTTGAGTTGGAAGGAACCTCTAAAGATCATCTAGTCCAACGCCCCTGCTGTGGGCAGTGACATCTTCCACTAGGTCAGGTTGCTCAAAGCCCCATCCAACCTGACCTTGAACACTTCCAGTGATGGGGCATCCACAACTTCTCTGGGCAACCTGTTCCAGTACCTCACCACCATCATTGTAAAAAATTTCTTCCTAACATCCAATCTAAACTGACCCTCTTTAAATTTAAAAAACCATTGCACCTTGTCCTGTTGCAACAGGCCCTGCTAAAAAGTCTTTCTCCATCTTTCTTATAAGCCCCCTTTAAGTATTGAAAGGCTTCAATAAGGTCTCCCCAGAGCCTTCTCTTCTCTAGGCTGAACAAACAACCCCAACTCTCTCAGCCTTTCTTCATAGCAGAGGTGTTCCATCCCCCCCATCATTTTCGTGGCCCTCTTCTGGACCTGCTCCAACAGGTCCGTGTCTTTCTTATGCTGAGGGCTCCAGAGCTGGACGCAGTACTCCAGGTGGGGTCTCACCAGAGCAGAGGAGAGGGGCAGAATCACCTCCCTCGACCTGCTGGCCACGCTGCTTTGGATGCAGCCCAGGATACGATTGGCCTTCTGGGCTGCGAGCACCCTTTGCTGGCTCATGTCCACCTTTTCATCCACCAGTCCCCCCAAGTCCTTCTCAGCAGGGCTGCTCTCAATCCCTTCATCCTCCAGCCTGTATTGATACTTGCACTTGACCCAGGTGCAGGACCTTGCATTTGGCCTTCTTAAACCTCATGAGGTTCACACGGGCCCACTTCTTGAGCTTGTCCAGGTCCCTCTGGATGGCATCCCGTCCCTCTGGCGTGTAGACCGCACCAGTCAGCTTGGTGTCATCTGCAAATTTGCTGAGGGTGCACTCGATCCCACTGTCTATGTCACTGATGAAGATATTAAACAGTACTGGTCCCAATACGAACCCTTGAGGGACACCACTCATTACTGGTTTCTACTTGGGACCTTGAGCTGTTGACTGCAACTCTTTGGATGGGGCCATCCAGCCAATTCCTTAGCCGTCTAACAGTCCATCTATCAAACCCATATCTCTTCAATCCTTTACCTTTTCCTTGTTTTCTGTCTTCTGCCCTGTCAGCTCGGTAGCTCATCGGACCTTTTCACAGGCAAATTTAACTCACTAGAATAGCAGGAAAACTTGTGCTTTACTGAGTTTTCTGCTGGTTTGTGAGTTCGGTTAGCTTGTGGAAAGTTTGACAAGGATGTGAGCTGTCAGGGAAGGTGGGGGGAGAGAAAGAAGATAAAAGAGAAGAGAGGCTTCCCCATTCTGCAGCAGCGAGCTGTTAGATGAACTCATCTACTCAAGGAAGCATAACCATAGCATTAATAATTATATGAGGTCCATAGCATATTTTGTATTACATTTTTCAAGTACCCAGGATAAAAGAAGGAAAGTAGCATAAATGGTTTAGAACATGACCCAGTAAGCTTGAAAGTGCATTCCTGTGTACGTTCCCATCTGTAATGCGGATATTACACGTTGCTACAATGGGTTGTTTCAGTACTTGATACAGCAGTCTTTTAATGGGCTGTTTTTCTTGGCGACTGTTGATCTAATGTGCCCGGGTTTTGTACATCCTGCAAAGATCACTCATAACTTGCTGTAATGTTACAAATACTGAAATGTACAGGCAGACCACTTGATACCACCCTGTGTATCTAGTACTGGCAGACCCATTTTATTTGCTTGTTGTGTCTATGGCTTTGAAATAAAAGGACAATTAATTTTTTTTTAAATGCTTATTATATTCATAAGTGCAATGAAAGTCTTGGACTCCAGTACTATAGTACTATTGCTGGGTGATTATGGTTGGGGGGGGTATTGTACATCTCAGTATTTAAGCTTTAAAAAGAAGAGCAGAAGTAACAGAGAACATAACTGAAAAAAATACTTGCTTTCCTTTTGAGAGGGATGACAGGGAAAACAGGGACTTGCAAAGAAATAAATATGTTTTATAAACCAAGGCATGCTTAAAAAGGAATAATCTGCAGGTTGTTAGTGTTACTAACCTTTTTGAGTGTGTGTTGTACTTCTGTGGTGAGAAATTGCCTAGAGTTCCAGTCATGTGATCTATGTGTTTTATTTACTCTGGAGAGCTGAGACTGTTTCAGGCCAAGGAATTGACTAAAAGTCCCCTGAACAAGTTAAAGGCATTTTCTTACTAGCTATGGCATGGAGAGTAAAGTTGTTATGTGTTTTAGTGTGGTTGATATCTGCACAACTTGTAATTGTATAAAAAAAATCAAGTTCCTGGCTAGACTAAATATATGATAATAGAGTTGAGTCACAGTGTGATAGTGCTATTGCCACTGTATGAAAAATTGGAGAGCTTGCCTTTCCTTTATAGTCGAACAAGCTTGTATACTTTGAGCTAATTCATTAATTTTTACCTTGAGTGAGCCCGGGACCATGCTGTTTCTTGTACACCTTCTGACTCTACTTTGAAAACTGAACATGCGCTCTAAGGCATGTGGATTGATACTTTTATGTTCTTACCTTCCACTACAACCATTAGTTTTATAGGTCAGGGTATACTGTCCTTACATGCTGCAGCCCGGTAATTCTGAAAAGCACTGCTGAACACATTGAAAGTGTCAATAGGACACACTGTCATCTCATTTCGACCTTCTCTTAATCATAGAATCATAGAATCATTAAGGTTGGAAAAGACCTGTAAGATCATCGAGTCCAACCATCAACCCAACACCACCATGCCCACTAAACCATGTCCCTAAGCGCCTCATCTACACGTCTTTTAAATACTTCCAGGGATGATGACTCAACCACTTCCCTGGGCAGCCTGTTCCAATGTTTAACCACTCTTTCAGTAAAGAAATTTTTCCTCACGTCCAATCTAAACCTCCCCTGGCGCAACTTGAGGCCATTTCCTCTCGTCCTTTCGCCAGTTACTTGGGAGAAGAGACCGACACCCCCCTCGCTACAACCTCCTTTCAGGTAGTTGTAGAGAGCAATGAGGTCTCCCCTCAGCCCCCTTTTCTCCAGGCTAAACAACCCCAGCTCCCTCAGCCGCTCCTCATAAGACTTGTTCTCCAGACCCCTCACCAGCCTCGTTGCCCTTCTCTGGATATGCTCCAACACCTCAACATCCTTCTTGTAGTGAGGGGCCCAAAACTGAACACAGTATTCAAGGTGCGGCCTCACCAGTGCTGAGTACAGGGGCACGATCACTTCCCTACTCCTGCTGGCCACACTATTTCTGATACAGGCCAGGATGCCGTTGGCCTTCTTGGCCGCCTGGGCACACTGCCGGCTCATGTTCAGCCAGCTGTCGACCAGCACCCCCAGGTCCTTTTCCGACAGGCAGCTTTCCCACCACTCTTCCCCAAGCCTGTAGTGCTGCATGGGGTTGTTGTGGCCGAAGGGCAGGACCCGGCACTTGGCCTTGTTGAATCTCATACAGTTGGCCTTGGCCCATCGATCCAGCCTGTCCAGGTCCCTCTGCAGAGCCTTCCTACCCTCGAGCAGATCAACACTGCCGCCCAACTTGGTATCATCTGCAAACTGACTGATGGTGCACTTGATCTCCCCCCCCCTTTTTTTTTAATTTAATAATTTTTTTCTTTCTTCTTCTTCTTTTTTTTAATATAAAAATAGAATTTAAGAACAGTGCATGTCCTGCACCCCCCCCATGTCCCCTCCGCCCCGGTCATAGCTCGTCCCAGGCAGCGCTGATGAGGGGGGACTGGAGGATGTTGGAGTTCTGGGCCTCCCGCCGCAGCTCCTGCTGCTCCTTCATCTTCTGGGACTTGGTGTGGTCCCATTCGGTGACGGTGGCCTCATCATCCCACACCACCGAGGTCTTGGTGTCACTGACGTAACCCTCCTCCCCCATGTAGTGGGTGGGAAACACCAGCAGCGGCTCCGCCGAGAATGCCACCAAATTCCCCTTGGCAAAATGTTTGGTGTAGCCAGAGAGCAGGTGTTTGTCGAACATGATAGGCAGAACTCATCAACGGGCAATATCTTGGCCAGCGGCTTGGCGGTTAAGTTGCCATTGGGGACTGATTTGAAATGAGTCGTTACATTTTCCTACTGCGCTTTTTTTATTCATGCTGTTGGGTTTTAGCATTCTGTCCAGTTCTGTAGGGTCTCTCCTTGCCCGGTATTATAAATGGTTTTGGATTGAGCTGGTATTTACACAGGTCTCCAAGAATGCCTCTGGAAATTTCTTTTTTCAAAAGGATCTATAACCTGAGTTAGTGCTGTAGTGTAAGAAAGGGTTGAAAGGACATCATGGTGTGGGAGAGGGTGTTATTCAGTGGAAGTAATGAAAAGGGAACAGTTGTGGCTGAAGGAAAGATATTACATTGATGACTTTGCAATTCATCTTACCTTAACTTCCTCCTGCATCTTAAAGAGATATGTATTTGTTCTAGTTAGTTCCATTTGAAGTCAGCAGGAGCAGAACTGGGTCCTGTAGTTGTAACACCCTGTCTTTTTCTGGCTGATTCAAGATGTAATTAGCCTCAGTGCCAGTGAAGGAATGGACTTAAGGAGCTGCCTTCTGATATGTACCTGGTTCATACTGAAGTTGTCCTCCACAAATGTGTCTGTGTGTATGTGTGATATCTGAGAAAGGCAAAATTTGGCCCTGAATTTGAGAAATGATTTAAAATAGAATATTCAATGTCACTTGTAAAATATGCAATAGAGTTATATAGCAATGATACTGTGGAAGAGCTTTAGTTTGCTAGGAAGTCTGTAACATTGTTAAAACAACATTAGGAGAAGTTTCCAAAAAGTGGCAGTAACAGCAGGATGCCTTTCTGTAGTTAAAAATTGTTATGTTTGCAGGATAAACTTTTATTAGTTTATTATGCACTAAAGTCACTGTTTTGAAAGATGCAACAGTGGGGTTTTTTTGGTTGGTTGTTTTTTTGATGTTCCTCAGCAGCCATCTAGAACTGCATGGGATCTTACTGTAGCCATTTTTAAAGAACTTAGTTCTTTCTGAGGGTTAGATGCAGTAGGCTGAGGTGCCCAGGCAAGACATCTACACTCTGCAAAGTATAGTGCACTTGGAAAATATGCGAGACCTTGTAGAGTGCAAAGAATAGATAAGCTTGCAAATTCAGGGCCTAAAGCTGTTAAATCTATTATGTGACTTAATTTAAAGTTTTGAGTTCATAATCTGCACTAGAAAATAAGTATTTTCAGTTAAGAAAATACTCTTCTGAATTAATTCTCACAGAAAATACAGACTGCATTATTGTGGTGTATTTTTTTTCCCAAAATTTAATCTAATTTTTCTTTAATTGTTTTATTCACTTCTTATTTTTCAGGAGTCTTTGAAAAATCCTTAGTGGTCATGACATTGTTACAAGTGACATAAATTAGCCAGTGGCTCAGAATGATGGATACCCAGAAGACTACAAATGGTTTGCAAGTGGTTGGAGAAGGGACTGGTATAGGGAAATCGACACTCCACATGGTGGGGTATTTGGGAAAAGTCAGTTGAAACTTGTTTTACATGTGTGCAAAGTTCATATTTTTCTCTGCTTTGAGAGATTTTAAATTGGTCTTAATTTTACAAAAAAAAATCTCAAAATTATTTTCCACGGAAATCTATAACAATGGCGAAAGATTATTCTAAGTAAATCTGTGCCGATGATTTTTTTACTGGCACTATTTTTACAATTGTTTGCATTCCTATGAAAATTGATTTGTCTTTCAAAGATCTGAGCTTGTGTTCCCTGGCAATAAGTGTCCTGTGGTTTAGTTCAAGTAGAATGAAATGTTGCATAATTGTGTTGTTAAAGATACCTTATTAAATATTGGAATATTTAAATCAAAAGATAAATTTATTTAGAACACTCTAACATATGAATATATATCTTATAAATATTAAGTAAAAAAACTAATCTAGGGTTTTTTCCATATTGTATTAGGTATCATATTTAGAAGTTGCACGTTGGTTTTCTATCTTCATTTGTATGTATGTCTTGCCTTGGGATAATATATGAAATACATAAGTTTATTCTTCTTTTTCTTTTTTTTTTTTTTTTTTAGAACCATAGTCCTGTGGAAACAACTGCACGTGAATATTGTCCAGTCTGCAAAGAGAAGGGCCAAATCCAAGTTTTACGAACTTACCACATTAATTTTCAAGAGTCCATTTTTCTTTGTGAAAATCCTCAGGTATTACACTAATTGACAGTTTTGTTTGGTTGGGTAGAGGCCTTTACCTTCAGCAGTTACACCTCTTCAAGACTTTGTTGGTGGTAAGGAGGCTGTTGAAATAGGACCCCTTTGAGTCCATATGCTGGATGATGTTTGCAAGTGTATAGACAAAACCATAACTAACCTGTGTACATGCAGTGTTTAGGCACAGGTAGCTGCCCTAAAGAATTAAAAAGAGTAGATTAAAATGAATAAAGGAGAGTTTCACTTACGTAACAAGGGAACACAAGTGGTACTAAACAAATCTTTCTATGAATTGGAATACAAGGCAAAAATTTGATGATCCATGTAACTAATACACAGCTCTTGCAGATGTGAGTCTCCTGTTTTCCCTTCTTTAAGTCTGGGTAATGCAAATAGGTTTGTAATTATAATTACAATGTTTTCCTTTTTTTTTTTTCCTTCCTTTTAAATTTAACCTTATCTGGATTTCTGTGCTGCTTAATATTTGAGTCGTGATTTTGCTGCCTCTCCCTTCTCCACTGTTTGTATATGTGGGGAGGGTATAGCAATCCCATACGGACTGGTGCCCTTAAATTAGTAGATAGAGACTAGACTAGACTAGACACGGGTCTCTGAGTTGCTTTTCCCATCCCTCCCCACTTTTAAATAATCATAGTATTGTTCTGGAGATTGGTAATAGCGGATTTGACTATATTCTGGTTGCAGAATAGCTATATATCTAAGACCCTGCCAACACCTGGTGTAATGCATTGGGCTAGCCTGAAAGATACCCTGTCGGTTTTGGCACCAGGAATCTCGGGCATGAGGTGATAATGCCAGATCTGTACCCCAAAGGAATGGATTTAGCAGAGTAAAAGAAGAGGACTCTCCTTAGCAAAATTAGGTTGTTTTCAGGGGTTGGAAGCATATACTGGAAAAGTATTGTTGATTATCACTACTGATGTATTTACTTCACAATTGCTTATAAGACAGTGGTTGGATAAAACACTTTTCCTGTCAACATCCTGTATGTTGAATTTATGTATTGATTTCATTAACATATCACTTTACAGAAGTCCTACATTGCATTTTAAGAGTATGGTTTGTACTTTTCTTAGCTCTTGTTCACCTGAAATTGCTTTGTAGATTTCACTGTAACTTTCTTTCTTTCCTTTAGTGTATCTACCCACTTGGTTATAAACCATTGAACAGCATAATTACTTCTGCTGATTCAGAAAATCATCAAGTTCCATCTACTCATAAGAAAAGGAAACTGTGTGACATTAGTGACTTTTCTCCTGTTGAATCACATCCAAAAAAAGCAAGAACTAATAATGTGGTAAATGTTGAGCACACTATTAATACAGACCCTGTTGTCAAATGCTATCAGAATAGCTTATGTATTCCCAAGTCAAGCCTACATGATGTATTACAAAATAACCAGCAAAAACCTAATAACAATGTGGAGTCCTGCATCCAGAAGGTGGATTTTGAAACAACCACCAACACCAACTATCAAGAAAGTCCTGCTAAGACTTCTAGTCCCAGAACACAACTCTTGCCAAATTCTGAACTTTGCTCAACAACATCTGAAATTTTGCTCAAAGATGATAAAGTTTCTACTAATAACACAGATTTATGTCTTCAGTGGAGAAACATGCATAATCTTTGTTGGTTAGATTGTATTTTGTCAGCACTGGTACACTTAGAAACATTAAAGTTTGCTCTAGCAGAGGAATATAATGATGGAAAATGTTTACTTCAGGAACTCTTAACAAAATACAATCAAGCAACTGTGCTTCTGAATACCTGTAAAAGGAGTAAAGTAAAAGGTGAGTAAATTTAGCTGCTGTTTCTTCATATTCACACTGATCTGATCTGCTACAAATACGTGGAATTTAGTACAGTGTACTTAAATATGCCTCCATTCTATTTCAAGATCACAAAAGAATGAGTTACAACTCATTACCGTGAATTTGCAGAGTAATGTGCTTTATCTAGCAGAATCCCGGTAACCTCTGAAATTGTTTTTCTTGGGGCAAACGCGCACACTTTGAAAGCATCAAACGCTAAGCATCTTTTGAATTTTTTGTCATGTCCCACACAGAGAATTTGTGAATTGGTTATGTAATTGAGCCTTACTTTGTTTCCTTCCCCTCTGTCAGTTAACATATTAGAATGCTGTTCTAATCTTTATCTTCAAATTAATTTCCTTTGTGGTTTATATCCTTGTATAAATGGGCAGTTGCCTTGTCACACCAAAAAAAGTAAAGCTGGGAAGATAATGTTCTCTTCTGGCTTCAGCTGTGCTTATTGAAGGAATGCTTCCCCTGAGGTCTGCAAGCTGTGCTGTGGATGATAGTGCTTCCTAACCTGTTTCAGTCAAAATTAGCTAAACACGTTAACCTGGTTCACCTTATCTGGAAAGGGTTAGTGAGTACTCACATGTGCAACTTAACAGGTTCGAGGACTGTAACCTCCAAGCACAGGGGCAGTGATGGGCAGCTGGGGGCAACCTTGCAGGCAGCACAGCTGGAGTCAGCGGAGGGTGTGTCACTGTAATCTACTAGTATGGCCTTTGATCATTTTCTGTACTGTGGATTCAGTTTAAGACTCTTAAACTAAGATGTGTTTTTCTTAGTCCTCTTGAACTGACCCATTGGTGGCATAGGTCTGAACTTCTAAGAGATCATCTCTTAAGAGAATTAATACAGATCTCTGGTTAGCCAGTACCTTTCATGAGTTTTTTTTCAATAGACATTCCAGGAAAAGTGTGTGTTTGAATATATAAACTGTAGTCCCAGAACAGCGTTAGATAACTTGAATATCCTGTCTTTCCTGGGAAAAATAATAGGTGTATCAAAAATGGTTTAATCCACCTTGTGACAGAAAAAACATACTAT
>NW_008825109.1:3599077-3611473 GCF_000699105.1 Pygoscelis adeliae | reverse complement strand
GGGGGGAATCCAAAAAGGTTCTGAAGTGGTTCATACACTCTGCTTGGCTGAAAGTCAGGCTTCTTGATTTTAGGTTTTCAGCTATTACCTGGAAGCCCTCTACCACCACAGAACCTGTCTGAGATGTGTTTCTTTCCCCTCTGTTGTGCTGTTTGCAAAGGAGCTCTGGTGTGCAAGAGCCCTTAAATGGGGATGTTAGGTGTTGGAATATAGTGTCATTTGAGATAACTTAAACCTTTTCATTTCCAGGAATTGCTGCAAAACAAATTAGTTTATTTGGGCAATAGTGGAGAGGGGATTGGATGAAGAGTATTGTTGTGGAGAATAGGTGTAGTAGTTATTCTGTCTTTCTGTGTAGTTTTTCAGCATCTTTTATATACAGTTGTTTTTAAAAACAACCAAAAGCAATAGAGCTGCAAGAAGAGTCTTTTTACCTTTTTTATATACATAGATTTTATAAGTAATAAATAATTTCAACAGCTGTTCTAAATCCTTCCTTTAATTTGTGCAGGTTATGATCGTGGTTGTGTAGTAGAGGTGATGTTCTTGCTTGTGCTTAAAGAATGTGTGAATAAACAACGTAACTTGCAAATTTAAAATGCATACTAAGATGTATGAAGTACACTATTTTAAAAAATTATTTTTACTATTTTAAAGGCTGACTTAGTAAATCAGTATTTAATCTGGAACAACACATTTAAATGTTTTATTATGAACTGTATAACATCATTAGAAAGCATGTAAGCAAATTTTTGCACTTTTGATCTTAAAAATCTACTTTTAATCTCCGAGTCGCCAGGGTTTGTAATGTCTGGTTACGTTATCCTTAAATGTTGTGACTATCTAGCTATTGGTACACACGTATAACTTCTGTAAATTCTTCTCTAATTTTAAAATCAATTAATACCAACTATTGCCTATTTTACGAAGAGTTTTAGGCAAGTGTAGGTCAATATGAAAGGCATCAGTTTGCAGAGAATGAGCGCATGTTAAGGGTACCTATGCGTGTGAAAGGGGGTGTTACACAAATACATGAAGGCATATATATTTTTTTCTTTAGATGTTCTTCCAAAAGCAGAATCTCATCTCAATGAAATCAGAAACAGAATGTTTACACAGATACAGCCTCAGCTTAAGTGTGAATTGGGTAAGTAATTAGTGCCACATCTCAGTATTTACTTTCAGGAAACTATGTGTAAAGCTTTGTATGTCAGTACATAAAAGTACGTACGCTTACAAGACAGCTTGCAAATACATTTGTTTTTATTGGTGACATACACATACTTTACAGGATCAGCTGTTTTGTCCCTTGACTGGTTTTGAAGTTTTAGAGAGCATATTCTTGTCTTTGTAACTGTGCTGTGGTCATGAAATTGTCATTGATAACAACCTAATAACATGGATCAATCCCTTTGCTGTGAGGATTAGAAATAAAGCCTTGAAGGGATAACTGGAATTAAAATCATAGCAGTAAGCTTATCTTCTTCCTTTTTGAAGTACTGAAAGCTGATTTCAAATACTCAGTGACTTTTTTTTTTTGCCCATTTTTGAAGGTAAGAAGGAGAGTCCAGTGTTTGCACTCCCTTTACTCTTACAACAGGATCAACAAGCTGAGAAACTATTCTTGCATTCATTTTCATGGAAGTTTCAATGTGTATGTTGTGGCTACAAATACGAGGATCGGTGAGATTTTTATTTAAGTAGCTATCTTACCTTTTTAAATCTGCATATAATAGTTGTTTTTTCTTCATATCTCCAGGTCTTGTACAACTTAAGCTTGCTGGTGAAGTTTTACACAGTCCACTTTTGTAGGCTAGCATTTGCAAATAGTTTACTGCTGTGTAATGTCTTAGGAAACCACATTATCACTTAATTGAGAAAGAAATAATAGGTAACTGTGTGAGTCCCCGGCCATTGTCACTCTGATATTTTGCTGAGAGTATATAGATTGTTGTGGTTCTAAAGAATATCTGTAATATTAATTTGTATTACAAAGAATCAGAGATTAGCTCACATAATTTATCTATTTAAAATAGTATTATATGGAAGTAATTTCTTGAGAATTGATTTAGTTCTGTGTAGCTGCAGGTACAATCTAGTCTCCTAGATTGTAGGAGGCTCCTTTTAGAGTCAGCAGAAAAAGAGACACCTTCAGAAGACAGCTCATTTTACTTGAAAAATACCTGTTTCTTTCTACTCTTTTAGGTTTATACAATAAAATTCTAGATCCCCAAGTGAGATGAGATTAATGCTATCTTACACTGCCAGCTAATGTGTAGTCCTGCATAATAGGATGTGTTCAAGAGCCGTTGTTACATGCTGTGTTTTTTCAAAAAAGTTGAAATATCTAGGTTAGGTTGAATATAAAGGAAGTCCTTTCTGTGGCTAATGAATGAATAAACTACATTATTTCACTTTAATATCCCGTACATTGTATTTTCTTACAATATAACCTCAGTGTAATCTCAGCTCTGAATGTACTGTTTTTTGAAAACAAAACCTTGTATAACATGGATTCTGAGATAATTTGTTACCGCTTCCTTCTCTCCTTGAGATTCTGTATTAGCTAGTAAATTATGTGGATCCTGGTACAAGCTCTGTCTTATGTTGGAAAGGAAACAGAGATAACATGCTAAGGGAGAAAGAGCAAATAATGTGAAACTGAAGGCCACAGAGCTGCTGAGAACAAATGGTGACTGATACTGTTTGGCAGAACTGAATTCAGTGCTGACTTGGGTGTGATGCAGTCACAGTGGAATTCGCACAAATGGCATGAATATGAATAGAATTTGGCTTTGTCATAACCTTTTGGTAACTTTTTTCTCCTGGTAAAGTGTGTATATTTATTGTTTTCTGATCAGCAACTCAACTTACTCTTTTTTTGTGTGTGTGTGTGTCCAGATTTAGGAAAACACTAACAACATTCACAAATATAATCCCTGATTGGCATCCACTTAACGCTATTCATGTTGGACCATGTAATAACTGTAGTGATAGATCTCAAAGAAGACAGATGATTTTGGAAAAGTAAGTTTGAATACGTGAACTTGAAAATAAAATACATAAAATTCTGACACTTAGTTTATTGAATGTATCACTTTCAAAACCAAACTATTATCTTGGGTTTACAGAAATTCTAAACTTCAAACTCTGATAAATACTCACTTTTTAAGATTTTAGATCATTCTTAAATGCTGAAATGGCAAATAGTGTTTAACAAACATGAAACATAGAGCAGTGTTTAACATGCTGACCAGCACATGTGTTTGAGCCAGGTCATAAATACTTATTACCATGTAGTAAATATAGACAACTGATATCCACTGTCAGCCTTTCCACAACCCCTGCCGTTGGTGGATAAAACGGTTGTCTGATCATCTGTTTACTAGTTTGGGCTGGGAACAATGTCCTTTCCTACTGTGGTTATGGCACAGTTCTCCCTTGTTTTTCTCACCTTTTTCCCCACTCCCCAAATCCCTTATGTGGTGGTGGTTCCCCCCCACCCCCCATCTATAACAAAATGGAATATCCAGTTGGGGTATTCTTATCCCTTGACTACCACGCAATATGAAGAGTCCTGTGTGGAAGTAGAATAGTAAGTAGAATAGTAAGGGCAGGACTACATACTCTTTGAGATGCCTTACTTGTGATTTTTCGTTAGGAACTTTTGCCACTATTTTGTTGTAATAAACTGGTTCTTTATTGTTTCTTTATTAGAGTGCCCTCAATATTAATGTTACATTTCGTAGAAGGCTTGCCACATAACAATCTGAAGAACTATTCATTTCGGTTTGAAGAAGACACCTACCAAATAACAGCTATTGTTCAGTATCAAACAGATAAGAAGCACTTCATAACCTGGTCTTTGAATCCTGATGGTAAGAACCATAAATTCTATTACAGTACTTCATGAGTCTACATCAAATACTGTTTGTTGGGTTACTGCAATAGTCTCAACAGTCCATATATAATAACAAGGATTTCTTTTGTCTGTATTCTAAACTTCATATTAAAATTCTGTGAATAATTGTAGGAACTTTGTTATACAGGGTGAAGGTTTCAGTTTGGTTTAGCTGATTTGTTCAGGAGTGTTCTGTTCTGCACTGCACTCACTGGGAAAAGTTATTAGGGTAGACTTGATTCCTTTCATGACTTTCTATGAAGTTAAAAATACATTCTCGGCATGGCTGTGGGACAGATGGTATTGGTTATTTTGAAGCCAGTTATTAATCCATTCTTGGCTGGAAATGAGGGAACCTATAGAACTATCAGCATTAATGAAGTTTCTTTTCATTTCTGAACTTTACTGCACCTGAGGGGTGGAAGGCACTAACCCATGTTAGAAACATTACTAATGGTATGATGGTTGTATCATTGGTGGGAACTCCATAATCAGAGAAGATGAAAAGTTGGTATTTTGATTCTCATGCTTCTGTAGAGAGAATGGAGTGCAGTCTTATGAAGTGTTCTGACAACATGAAAGTTGTCTAACTCATACTGCCAGAGTTTAAGAAGAAATAGGAAGAGGAAGCAGCTGGGAAGCACCTAATTAGGAACATCCTAAGTATCATATGTATCTATTTTTAAATTCTTAAAGCTGTAAAATGTTTGCTCATGATCTATGAACAATTTGCAGATGATAAGGCAGATTATTAAAATGAGCAGTTTTTCTTAAACCCTTGTGCCTCCCACCGAGGCAATGAAAAGGCAGAGAAACTTAATTTGAGAGGTGGTTCTTTGCTCAGACCTGTGTGGGTATTTTCAGACAAGATGTCAGCATCATTAACTCAGACAAAAAAAACCTTAGCTTTGTTTTTTGGCTGACCTACTCTGACCTATAATAATATTGCTGCAAATTCTGCTTGTGTGTGATCTTTTTACAGTGGAAACCTCCCCGTTTTCTCAGATGTAATAAAGAATGGAGGAAAAAAACCCACTTTATTTTCTGCCTGTCAGGGGAATGGGTTAATAAAAATATTTGACAAGTGTCTGAGGATAGTGACTTCAATTTTAAAAGTCTCTACACTGGTTGCTATTTATTTTTCAGGAACTTGGCTTGAATGTGATGATTTAAAGGGTCCATATTGCAAGAGGCATAAAAGATTTGAAGTTCCTCCTTCAGAGATTCATATTGTTATCTGGGAGAAGAAAACATCCCATGTGCCAGAAGAACTGAATTCACAGTTCCAGAGTAAAAATATTGAAGATTTTCCTCTTGATAATGTACAGTCAAATTCCACAGTGTTGCCTTGTGGTTTTGATAACACTGTAGACAAAATACCTGCAGAACATCGCAAAGAGGATTCTGTGAGAACTCCAGATAAGAAACAGCAGCAGGTAGCTGAGGATGAAAGTAGTGTTCATCATGGTTTAGAAAATCTGGCACACGATGATCTTGTAACACTGATGCTTGAAGAAATTCAAGCTGACTCAGAAGGTAAATTGCTGTTGAATGGACAGATGGTGGGAAACAACCTCGTTGCTGAAATGGGCACACCGCAACAGGGGGAATTAGCTTTTTCACCTAACACTCCATATACAGGAGAGTTTGCTGGAACTAGTCTAGCTGTGAACAACAAATGCGCATTATATGAAAATTCCAGTATTTGCTTGCCTCTGGAAGAGTTGAACCCAGCAAATATTACTCCTCCTGTGCCCAAAGAACATGGCCCTGACCCATCTGACTCATCACTTGCTCAAAGAACAGGTGACAGAACTAATTTACCTAACAGAGAACATGGATTAAATTCAGAACTACAGCTAAACAAGAAGTTGTCACCAGTAGAGAATATTATGCAAAAATCACCTGACTTGAAAGGTGCAAGCAAAATTGTAGTTAATTCTCAGGTTGCCAATTCCTCTGCTGCCAATAATTCCTTTCAGCCTTCGCACAAAGACCAAAAAAAAGGATTTGTAGGAAGCTGGGTAAAGAAATTATTAAGCAAGAATACTTCTTTTATGCCTTCAAGTGCCTCAGCTCTCAAGAATGAGAGAAGTTGCAAAACTCCCTCAATGCAAAAAATAAGTGAAGTGCGGTTGCCAGTTAAGGGAGCAAGTAACTTTGGTGGGTTTCAAAGCAGAGGTGCAAACAAAACAACAGAGACTCCAAAGTCAGTGGTTCCTCAGAGTAATAATACTCGTCCTTTATCAAATTTTAAAGGATTTTCTCAAAGCACTCGTCTTCCAACAGCAAGTCATACCACTATTGAAGGTCCAACTTGGAATAAGTCAGGAAGTACGTTGGGTACCTCAGGTAAAGTGACTCAGTTCCATTCACCTGGCTGTAACTCTGGGAAGGCAGAAGAGTCAGATAGTGACAAAACAAAAAAACTTCGCCTAAAACTGTTAAAAAAACTTAATGCTAAAAAAAAGAAGTTGGCTTCACTGGATAGGCTAGCAGTGGAACAGATGAAACATGAAAAACCTGTGAGTGGAGATGTAAGCACCCCATCACAGATCGAATCTCGCAATGACAGTGAATTATTGCAGAGCTTTTTAAGGGAACTGCAGTATCAGATTGATGTCGCAGATAATAAATCTGAATTTAATGCTAACTCTCTATCAGGGCACACTACCCATAATAACAATGATGAAATACTGGCAGAATTACTGTCCCCTACTTCAACTGTTGCTTCCTTAGAGGCTCCAAAAAGTGAAGAGGAATGTATGTATATGGAAATGGTGGATAGCAGTGTTGCAACAACAGCGTCTGATGAGAAGACCAGCGTGCCGGATGCAGCAATGACAAGTGAGGACCACAACTATTACAGTCCTGTAAAGGACAGTAATTCAGAACTTCATACAATAAGCAAACCCAGCGTGAAGAAACTTGCTTTTGAAAGTCCTACAAGGGAAGATATCCTCGAAGACCTGTTCTCCATTTCAGCACCGAGCTCAATAGCAGGTGACATAGATTTACCTCATTTTGATGAAACTCTGTTTGAAACTTGGTAAATATTCGGTTTCTTGGTTTTAAGTATTTTTCAATATTATGTATATTTTGAAACAAAGCACTATTAAATTATGTTTTCTAACTAATTTAATTGCACACTGGCTGTACTTGAACAATTTGAGGTTTTTTTTCTTAAAATTTCATTGTAGCAGACCAGTAAGGTTTTAATGCTTTTTATTTTTCTGAGAAGCAGTTATTTTAGCTGTCAGATATGATGAATTTTAATTAAAAGCTCCTGTGAGTCTTAATTTTTGCTGCTTTTAATATGGAAAACTTACCCATATTTTACTGAGTTTGAGAAATAATAAACTTCAATAGTCTTGATGATGTAATGGTGTAAGAAATGTTGTTTAGGTAGTAGTGATTTATTTTACAGGATCCCCCAACTCCTGAATTCTTTTTGTTCGACATTTAAAACAAAAACGTACCTTCTGTAATCAGGGATGTTTGCATCCTTTGATACAAAGATTGTTTGCAAAACTAAACTCGAGGCCGGTATTCTGTCAGGAATTCTACTCTTTTCAGAATTACTGTTCAACAAGCTCACCCTGATGTAGACACCCCGTGGATCCAAGGAAGGATGGATACATGGTAGAAAT
This sequence comes from Pygoscelis adeliae, assembly GCF_000699105.1. Taxonomy (NCBI): domain Eukaryota; kingdom Metazoa; phylum Chordata; class Aves; order Sphenisciformes; family Spheniscidae; genus Pygoscelis; species Pygoscelis adeliae. The sequence continues at coordinate 3,603,922 of NW_008825109.1, read as the reverse complement.
TTTACTATTTAAAGTTATGGCACGTACTGAGTTTTCATCCCAGGTAACTGAAAATATAATTTGGCAGAATATTCTTCTGAGCCAGGTTATTCTTTAAGTAAAATTAATAAGATTTGGGCCAGAGTTTGCAGCACTAAGCAAGAATATCAGATGTAACTTTTAGTTATTCATAGCTGCAAATTCACTAATAAAGGAATTAAAGTTAACTGTGAGTTAGCACCCATTTCTGTTGTCACTAGGAGCTTTTCATGGCTGGAGCAGTGTACCCCTGTCCGTATGCGAGAGTGCCAAGGAGAGGGAAGGTCAATAGGAAGAAAGTAATGGGAGAGGTGGCAAGACAGCAGTGAGTAAGCAGAGGGATTCACATCTTGGTGTTTCTGGATTTCTATAGCTTTCGTTTTGCTAGATGGGAGTCTTTTTTAAATTCACAGACACAGGGCTGGGGGTATTATATGCTAAATTAGATTAGCTGTACATTTTTCTTGTACTCGGAAATAACAAGGGTTTTATCAGCAAGTCTTTGTTTCAGCCATTTTTAGAGGTATTCTGCATTTTTTCATTGTTTTAGATCCCAAGTTCAAAATGTAAGTCCTCAATCTTAGTCTTCCAATAGATGCAGTTGAACATAATTGTTATTACAAGGCACGGCTACAGATTTAAATGGTCTTGGATTGCTTGAACCAGGTTCAAAAAGTGTTTGAAAAACTGTCAGTGGCACTGAACTCACCTTCCCAAGCTATTTCTGTTGCAATTATGTACGTGTTTATCAAACTGGCGCTTCAGACAGTGAATGGTTTAATTCTGGAAATATAAGTCTCTGTAAAGAACTTGAGCTCCTTCTTCGTTTTAAATGTTGTAATTGGTAACGTTACAATAGAAAACAAATCAATGGATTCTGAATGTAAAGTGCCAGTGTGCTGCTGGTGAAATGTTTGCCTGTTTGTGAATTCCTTTATTAAAAACAAAAAAATGCTGACCGAAATTAGACTTTGATTTATCAGTGAATAAAATAGGTGCCTCGGCAAGACTTGAGGGGGGTGATAGGATTTTCCTGTGGAGTTTTCCAACCAGTGGTTTCTATATATGCAAGCCACTAAAAAGCAGCGTGTCTCACTACCCCTGGCTGCTTGTTGCAGAGGTTTCCCCAAGCAGTGGGGAGCTGCCTGCAAGTGTAGATACCATCTGTGACCGACTGGATTGTAGCTACCCCCAGCTGTGAAGCAGGAACTCCTTCACCACCGGCTCAGGACATGACACAGACCCAGGGGTGAGTGAAGCGGCGAGCCTGGGGTTGGAGTGATGCAGAATGCATAGGGCAACATGAGGGAGAGACCCCACTGGAAGACGAGAAGGTCCTGGTGGTAAGGATTGTATAGTAGAGACGGGTATGGGGGCACATCTGCTGTGCATATATGCCTAGACAGAAGCCAGAATCTCTGGTCGCCCCTGGCAGCACCTCCGCAAACCGATGTTGGGAGTCCTCAGTCTGCAGCTGCGTATGGGTGCACAAATGTATAGAAGCTCCAAGAGCAAATAAATAGCACTTGAGTTTAAAGTAAGTATGAAACTAAATCTGTTAGTGCTGCAACTTCTTTGCTGCCTTTTTTCTGAAATAGTTAACTAAAGGTGATGCTGTGCAGATTTGTCTGTTTCCATAAATGTTTTACTGCCTCTGATCCTGTGCAAGTGAGAATTCAGCTGAGATTGAATGAAAACCCCATGACCAAAGAAACCATTTGGAATTTGGTGGTTACTGGACTTTTTGTTTTGAGACTAGTTTTTAAATGTAGGCTGGATGTTCAGCTTTTTAGTTGCCATAAAGAGAATACAAAGGATTAGTTTTCTGTCAGTTAGAAATACGTTAGGTGGGCATATTGCAAATACGGTTAGTGAGCAGAAGTTAGTCAATTTTGGAGGTTTATCAATGTTATAGGGTAAATTTCCAAAAGTCTAATGGCTTTGTGCACTTTGAAGGGATTATATTTCACACGTTTCTTCACCTCTCGCATCACACGATCTTATCAGTCTATGTCTTCTGATTTGGGAAAGGCACAATTGCGGCACTTACAGATTTACAGCTTTGGAGTTCAGAGTCAGCTCTGTGGTGGACGTAGCACTCTGGTAGGTCTTACTACTTCATGATATATTCAAACACGTTTTAATAAAAAGAAAGGGCTGCCTTCTCTCATCCTGCCTAAAATAAACCAGCCCATCTGCAAAGGAGCTGCCTGGATGGATTTTCAGCTGTATACCTGCTAGAGCACTGTTCTAGAAATTCATTGTGGTGCTGATTACAAATCTGATTTTGATCTTGATGTTTTTCATGGCTGGCTATCGCCATTTGTTCTTCTTCCAGCATTGTTTTTTGCTTTAAATAATTATTCCCTTCCTGACAACGTATCAATGAGAGCGATTGTGTCTTGTCTGTGTTCCTTTTGCAAAGCTAAACAGCTGCTGTTCTCCATGCGAGCCCCTTCGCGCTCAGAGCAAAGCATGTTACCTTCCGAGCAGATTATGCAGCTCTAAGTCTGTGCTGTGCTTTAAAGTCCACCAGGATTCAGTCTCGGAGTGGAAGAGCTTTCAGTCTAAGTATAGATCTAAGCATGCGGACAGAGCAAGAGAGAGAATAAGGTTAACAGGATTAACAGGTTAAGGTTAACAGGCTGATGAAGTTTGCAGCATGCTTAGTTTTGCACCGCTATGCACAAACACAGTCTAGTTGTTTACAAGAGAGATACTGAGGCTGCACAGCACAGCAGAACATGGTGGAGCCACGGGGCACGTGAGGGAGAGCGGATGGTGGGAAAGGAGTGTAAAGGAGTAGGCCTGGCCTACTTGTTGGGGGCCAGGTGCCTCCAGCTTACGTTTTCTACAGCGAGGCTGAAGAAACCCTCAGGAGATGTTTCTCCCTGGACATGGGTCTATATTACTCTTTTATGTTAATGACTAAAGGGGCTTCTATAATGCCCAAGACAGGGTTTGGGCTAGCTGTAATCCTGTACCCAGATTTCCAGTTTAGAAATAGGACAAGTAGGCAGCATGTTAAAATAACCCGTGAGCTGTAAAGGTTGCGGAAACCCGCCACAGAAGTACCTGGTGAGGAAGCATCTCCCCTTTCCTCTTTAGAAAAATGAAATTTGGTCCTGGTGACTGGTCCTGTTGCAGAACCTCTCAATGCAAACGGGTGCTGCTTTTGGCTGGGGTAGAGTCAATTTTCTTCACAGTAGCTAGTAGGGGGCCATGTTTTGGATTTGTGATGAAAACAGTGTTGTTGATAACACAGGGGTGTTTTAGTTACTGCTGAGCAGTGCTTGCACAGCCTTTTCTGCTCCTCACACCACCCCACCAGCGAGTAGGCTGGGGGTGCACAAGAAGCTGGGAGGGGACACAGCCGGGACAGCTGACCCCAACTGACCAAAGGGATATCCCACACTATATGACGTCATGTTCAGCATATAAAGCTGGGGGAAGAAGAAGGAAGGGGGGACATTCGGAGTGATGGCGTTTGTCTTCCCAAGTACCCGTTATGCGTGATGGAGCCCTGCTTTCCTGGAGATGGCTGAACACCTGCCTGCCGATGGGAAGGGGTGAATGCATTCCTTGTTTTGCTTTGCTTGTGTGTGCTGCTTTTGCTTTCCCTATTGAACTGCCTTTATCTCAACCCACGAGTTTTCTCACTTTTACCCTTCCGATTCTCTCCCCGCTCCCACCAGGGGGGAGCGAGCAAGCGGCTGCGTGGTGCTTAGTTGCTGGCTGGGGTTAAACTGCAACAAAACGCCAGAGGTGGGGAGCTGAAGAGTAGGAGAGCCCTGACTTATTTTATATCCCTCTGTTAGTGGACTGTGTGTTCAACCGCTTTGGCTTAGAGGGAGGGTGGCCCATAATTTTTATGTATGAAATACATATTTGAGCCTTTAAGCAGTGTTTTACAGTTCTTTACTGTATTTACAAATCTTTACGTATTTACGTAAAAATACTTTTTACGTGTTGTAACTCTACCTTTTGTGTAGGTTGTTTTGTTTTTCTGTATCCGTGTTTTCACTGGCTTGCTCTTTCTATTGGTGTAGCAGAGCAAGAGATTTAAGTAATGGGGAAAGCTGTGAGAAAGAAGTTGTGCATTTGAATTTCCTAAGATAGCATTTCAAACTCTTTCAGCGAGTATCCATCTCTCTTTTTTTTTCTTCCCTCTACCTAGAAGCCTTGCTTTGTCATGGTAAGATGAAATTTTTAAATGCTTTGTGCCACAGCACCATAAAAGTTACCATTAACTGGCATTATCTCCAGCCAAAGCTTTAGCGGTTCTTGTGTTAACTAACCAAACATCTGCAGCTAGGGCCGTTCAGGGGCAAGCAGTGACAACACTGTCATTTGGTGGTGGAATTGTACTATTTTTGAAGCTTTTGTCCAAAGTTTTCTGATGATGTTCAGACCATTTCAGCTGCGAGTCATTTCTCCTCCTTTAGGTCACCCTTTCCAGCAGACGAGGGAAAAGTCTAATCGCGAAGGGCAGGTCGTGCAGGGGAATGAACCAAACCTTCAAAACAAAACGCCCCTGCACTTCCACTCCCGGCCTCGCTGCAGTGCAAAACCCAAACCCAGGAGGCAGCTGGCCTCCTCCCGCTCCCCAGCGAGGGCGCGGGTGTGCCTCCCCGTGGGGGATGTGCCCCACGCCCTGCGCGGGCGGGTTTTAAAGCGGGGATCGGGAAAACCAACGTCAGCGGTGACACTTAAAGGAGAAAAAAACATGGTGTTTCCGCCCGGTTTCGAACCGGGGACCTTTCGCGTGTTAGGCGAACGTGATAACCACTACACTACGGAAACGCCGCTTGCTACGTTTTTGCGGCA
>NW_008825109.1:3574702-3598630 GCF_000699105.1 Pygoscelis adeliae | reverse complement strand
TGTGAAACGGCTCCGCGCTGGGAAGAGCCCCCGGGAGAGTTTGGCTTTGTATTCCTGCCGCTCCTCCTACAGCGCTTTGGGTCGGTGATGGTGGGTTGGGGTTTTTAATCGCCAGCTCTGGCGTCTGCTCGCTTTTTCAATCTTTTTTCCCCTGTTGTTTCTGTGGCCTTTCCTACAGGAGCAAGGGAGAGAGAAACAGTAGACAGGCAGAAAAAAATAGGGTTTAGAGTTATGTCTATTGGCAGGACAACTGTGGGTGGGAGCCTGACAGCTTCTTTCGGAGACAGACCAGCCGGCAAGCGAAAGCTCTCAGAGAATACGCCAAGGACGAAGAAGACAAAAATGAGCATTGGCTTATTACTTAATACACGTTGGCCGAAGTAGCCAACGTCTTTCCTTCCTGTAATTTCAATACTAAAAGGACTAGTTGTGACCAGAGACTTGAGGAACAGAAGACAAAATTCATCCCGCACCATTTAAAGACCTGTGATAATTATTTGCAAGAGTTAATGGGAAGTGGAAACACTGACAGAAACGAGTCAGGGCAAAAGAAACATCTCAAAGGGGAGTGGAGGGGAAACTGCTGCCCAGGCAGCCTCGCTTCAGCTCTAGAAAGATCTATAAAATGAATTATTAAACAATCAATTTACAGCCACCTAAAAGGTGATAACAACAGCTAATGTGAGTCGTGGAAACCAAATCATGCTAAAGTAGTGTAATTTGCCTTCAGGAATCCCAGGTCCCAGAGACTGAGAGGAAAAGCTGGAGCAAGGAAGACGTACCCTTGGTGGATGAGGATCAGGTCAGGGAATACTTAAGCAACCTGCACATACATAAGTCCTTGGGCCCTGATGGGATGTGCCCACAAGTGCTGAGGGAGCTGGCAGATGTCATTGCAAGGCCACTCTTGATCATCTTTGATTGATAGTGGCAACTGGGAGAAGTGCCCAAGGACTGGAGGAAAGCAGATGTCACCCCCATCTTCAAGAAGGGCAAGAAGGAGGACCTAGGGAACTACAGGCTGGTCAACCTCACCTCAATCCCTGGGAAGGTGGTGGAGCTGCTAATGCTGGAAACCATCTCCAGGCACATCAGGGACAAGAAAATCACCAGGAGTAGTCAGCATGGCTTCACCAAGGGGAAGTCACACTTGACCAACTCGATAAACTTCCATGATGAAGTGATTGGTCTGGTAGATGAGGGGAGAGCAGTGGATATAGTCTACCTGGACTTCAGTAAGGCCTTTGACACTGTCTCCCATAAGATCCTCACAGAGAAGCTGTTCATGTATGGGCTGGATGAGCAGACAGATGGATTGAAAACTGGCTGAACGGCCAGGACCAGAGCGTGGTGATCAGTGGCACAAAGTCTAGTTTGAGGCCAGTAACTAGTGGTGTACCCCAGGGATCAACACTGGGTCCAGTCCTGTTCAACGTCTTCATTAATGATCTGGATGATGGGGCAGAGCGTACCCTCAGCAAGTTTGCAGATGACACCAAACTCAGAGGAGTAGCTCATACATCAGAGGGTTGTGCTGCCACCCAGAGGGACCTCTACAGGCTGGAGAAATGGGCTGACAGGAACCTCAAGAAGTTCAACAAGGAAAAATGCAAAATCCTGCACCTGGGGAGGAACAGCCCTATGCACCGATATATGCTGGGAGCTGCCTAGCTGAAAAGCAGCTTGGCCGAAAAGGACTGCTGCGGGTCCTGATGGACACCATGTTGAACATGACCCAGCAATGTGCCTTTGCAACAAAGAAGACAAATGGTATCCTGGGCTGCATTAGGAGAGAAGTGTTGCCAGCAGGTCAAGGGAGGTGATCCTTCCCCTCTACTCAACACTAGTGAGGCCACACCCGGAGTGTTGGTCCAGTTCTGAGGTCCCCAGCACAAGAGAGACATGGACATACTGGAGAGAGTCCAGTGAAGGGCCACAAAGATGATGAAGGGACTGGAGCATCTCTCCTATGAGGAGAGGCTGAGAGAGCTGGGACTGTTCAGCCTGGAGAAGAGAAGGCTCAGGGGGATCTCATCAATATGTATAAATACCTGGAGGGAGGGTGCAAAGAGGATGGAGCCAGGCTCTCTTCAGTGGTGCCCAGTGACAGGACCAGAGGCAACGGGCACAAACCGAAACATAGGAGGTTTGCCCTGAACGTCAGGGAACACTTTTTCACTGTGAGGGTGACTGAGCACTGGCACCAGTTGCCCAGGGAGGTTGTGGAGTCTCCATCCTTGGATAAGTTCAAAAGCCATCTGAACATGGTCCTAAGCAACCGGCTGTAGGTGGCCCTGCTTGAGCAGGGGGTTGGACCAGATGACCTCCAGAGGTCCCTTCCAACCTCAACCCTTCGGTGATTCTGTGAATTTCCTTTTGTCACAGGGTGGCTGGTTGCCGGGGCTGTCCGGAGGCCACCACGGTGACACCACATGGTATCACAATGGCTGCTGAGAAGCTGCTTCTTGGGAGCAAGGGAGGGAGAGACAACAGAGAGGAAATCCCCATGAGGTGGCTCTGCCACTCATTGGGCACCACTCAAATCCTACTAATCAATAGTTTCCTGGGAAATCAGGGGCGCTTTTCCAAAAAGGCCTCAGAAGGGGCTGTCCTAGACCCCACTCAACTCTCTGGTCTCCCAATGGCAGAGAAAATACCAGTTTCCAGCGGGTTTCCAGCATCCTGGTGGAGGGGCTCGGATTCAAACTGGTCTCGCCACATTGCAGCAACACTCCAGGCTCAACCCGCTGAAATTCAATAAAGATAAGCCCAAACAACCGCTCTGGGGAAGGCGAGCCCCAGCGCACAAACTCGGTTACATGGGGCTCGCCGGAGAGGCAGGAGCGCTGCAGAAATGGACCTGAGGGTGAAGCGCGGCCACAGGGATGTCAGCAGTGTGGCGCTCGTAGAAAAAGGCAAATGTTTTTCAGGAGAGCTGTGGGTGAGACACAGGGGGTGAGGAGGAGGCTGCACCAGGGGCCCAGAGGGTCTATGGCCTCTGTCTTCACGTGCTGTGTTTTGAGCTGAATCCGGGCAAATGGAGTACGGAGATAGTAACGAAAAGGATGAAGTCTTGGACATGTGGAGAAGGAGGGGTTTTCGAGGCAGCGCTCTGACTTCTCCCACAGTGTCATTCTCTTGGCCGGGCAAAATGAAGACAGCATTTAAAAAACTGCAGCGTTGCCCTTTTCTTCAAGTTGCACTTCATGTTTCCAGCTCTGCTCATGCTCTCCTTTGGGGTTTTGTCAGGCTTCAGAAAGGATGCGATGCTGAACAGACTGACGTGACAGCAGGTAGTCACACACACGTATGTATATGTACTACATATTTGGTGGTTCTGTGGCGTTTTAAGTTTTCAAAGCACTGTGCTAATATTAACCAGCCAGTCCAAGGGGCTTGTGTCCCATTGCATTTATGATAAAGCATGATGGCTCTGTGTCGCCTGACATTTATTTATGGGAACTTCACAGGAGCAGCTTTTATTTTATTAGGGGACACGCTTTCATTGGAGTCCTTGCAGCCAAGCACTGAGCAGCGTGCACGAGAAGAGAGAAGAGATGAACATCCTAAAAGATATTTATAGATCTGTGTTCCCAGTCCTTTCCTCTTCAGTATGAAAGCAATTCTACAAAAGGATTATTTTGACTGGCTGTTAAAGATTTTCAGAGGAGGAGATTAATGTGCAGGAAGCCTCGCAGCGCAACTGGAAAAGCTCGCTGGCTTTGCACATTTTCATGAGCTTCATGGCTCACTGTGTCAAGGTTATCTTCCTCAGACAGGAAGATGTGGATTTCCAATAGCGATGCAGCAAGCAGAAGGGCTGGGGTCTGACGGCAGCTGCTGAAGTGCAGAATTATCTGTGCCTGGAGAGCACGACTGCAACTGGGAGTTACAGCGGATGCAGGCACCTTTCCACTTTTTTTTTTTTGGCCTACTTGAGAAAATCCCCTATTTCAAATGGCCAGGTGGGATACGATGAAGGTGTTTTGCACCAATCTTTCTCCCAGATGGACAGTGTTTTCAGGTGGTGCTAACTTTGCCTGACCCAGACAGCAATCCTGTGTGTATCCCACAAAAGGGGAGGCAAGAGCCACCCAGATGTTTAGGTCTCAGGGAGAGGGAACAGTTTAATGTGTAGGTATGGCAGAAGCTGTTTGCAGAGTAATTTTGGCTCCATTTTAGTCCTCCCTTGCCAAGGCCATTCCCAAACTGCAAAAAAATTGCCAGAACCTCATTCCATCCTGCAGCTATTCCAGCACCAAGGGGAATGAAAAGATAATATTCCCTCCCCAAGGGGTTTCTGCTCTGTCTGACCATATTTAAAACAGTGTTGCTCTGCCTTGGTAAAGGGATGGGTCTTCTTCTTCAGTGTCTCTCATAACCTCTTGATTTCCTCTGCTTTTCCTTAAGCAGAGCCCTCAGAGTGATGTTGCACTTAAAAAAAACCCCAAAACCTGCAGTTCTTATTTTAAGGCAGCCATACCACACAGATTCTCGCTGGCAAAGCTTTTTTTCTCCCTGCACGCCCAGAAATCACCTTAGTGAGCCCTGGAGTTGATGTCATTGTTGTGGGGTTTTTTTTTTCAGGGAGGAGGGTGAAGCCCTGTTTTCCTCCACGCATACGTAAGGGATGACTTTGGAGTGAGCCTCAGCAAGAGGAAGTAATGGGCTGGGTTTCCAGCAAAGCGCTGGTGCCGCCAGCAGATCCTGCGGCGCCGAGCGGTGCCAGGGGACAGGCGGGAATCAGAAGGGGCAGAACAGAAGAGCAAAGCAGGGATGAGGGTACGGTGAGAGGAGCTGAGCTGCAGGAAAGCAAAGAGGTGGAAAACCAAGAGCAGGACGAAAGCAAAGGCATGGGCAGCCCAGCCCTCGCAACCTGGCCTGCACATGGGGGTATTGGTTTTTTTTTTTGGCATTATGGCAACTTCAGACCTTAGCAGCCTGATTCCTACCCCCTTTAATATGAGACTCCTGCCAAACTGAAGCCACCTTTGGGAAGCCTTTGAAAGCAGGGAAGCGTGTGCATTTTCGTGGCAAGTTGGAGGAGATCTCAGAGCAGGCTCATCTGCTTTTACTGCCCCTTGTAAAAGCAAGCCTCAAGCTGCCTGGTAAGTTTACACCGGTGTAAAACAGCCAGAAAAAAGACAAGGATCAGTGCCTGCTGTGGGAGGACGGCTGGGATTCGTCCTGCTGCGGATGCCCTGAGGACCTGCGCTGTCTCCTCATCCTCTCCCATCAGCAGCTCCCTCCTGCCTACCCATGTCCATGCACAGGTCCTTTCTTCAGTCACAGCACTGGTCTCCGCTTGGACAATATTCCTCTTTTGACTTAATTCTGTAACTGCTTTTAGGTGATGGGTTTTCCTCTTCAGGAAATTAGTAGAAGCTTAGCATTAAATACCATCCTTAAATACCAGCTACAGTCCTGTGCTCAGTAGACCACAAAACATAAACTTTGATGCTCGAGTAAGAAAAGGCCATTTTGTGGGGAAAAAGAGGACATCAGTTCTAATAAAAGCATTTGGCCTAATAAAAGGCCAAATCTCAACATAGATACTATTTATGGCCTTGCTGCTCACACAGTTGTGTCTGCGTGGACTATACGGAAAGTATCCTAGAAAGACAGCCTTCCTCTGTTAAGTTAATGGAAGGTCACAACTCACAATGTTAATCACCTACCCTCAGCCAGCGTGTTTCTATATATTTGCTTGTACCCAAAGTACCTGAGAGTTTTCCATATCTAATAATACAGATGATGATAATTTGCATGATAGACTGATTAAAAACACTGTTGTAGGTAAATGTGTCCACATTGAACAAGATGGATTTCACAGCTTGGCACCTGCTGGGAAGTCCTACCAGGCTGTGTCCCATCCAGAGAGGTAACCAGTTATCTGGCCGTGGTTTGGATGCCAGGCGGCACTCAGACCTTCTGGATAGCATGCGGTGGAGTACAGACAGACAGGCAGACAGATGGGGCAAAATTTGTCCAGGGCTCAGTCCAGTGAAAATGTTACTTCTATTAGTGTTAAATCCCTACTAAAGGTAAGGATTTTTCATAAGGCTTTTCCCCATCAGAATATGGGCAAAAGGGAGCAGAGCAGTCACAGGTGGCAAGTGATGTGCGCTTTGGATGAGGATGCTTTCCAGTGATCTGACAGAAGCTGTGGGACTTTTCGCAGCCATCCAACACTGTGGCCTGTGCCTCCCTGCCATCTCTGTCACGGGGTTGAAGCTGAGGTGTGAACATGGTGCAGCAATTGTGTTCAGCCATATTGGGCTTCGACTACTAAAATTGGAGTACGACTGTGAAGTCTGAGCCTCTAAAATGCTGAATGCTGGCAGCTGTCACTGTCTTCCAGGGAGTTATTTGTAGGGGAAAGGATGCAGGATCCATCCCTGGTAATGAAAGACGTATTTCTGTGCCCACCCGTGATGCTCACAGCATTTGTGTACTGCCCGTTCAAATATGCCAGATGGATCAGGAGCTTTTACTTGTGACCTGGAGACCTGGGGTCTCCTCACTGGCGAGGCTGATGGAGATGTGACCAGGGAGGGCACACATCTGAGAGCAGCAGTGTTATTGAGACTCGCCAACACTATTTCTCCTCCCAGCTACTTGTGGGGTGGTCGGGCACTTGCAGGCAATGACATGATAGACTGGCTGGTCTCTTCCAGCCTTTCTGTTTCTGCTGTTCCACACAGCTAGCCAAATGCTCAGACATACTTTAGATATCAAGGTTGCTATTTTGCAGGAAGTGCAATAGGTATCTTTCCACATTATATATCCTCTTAGATGACAGACGTATCTCTTGTTTCTCTGGGCTTCATCTGTATATGATGAGTGAGTGAGTGAGTCTGTGGCTGTGTTGGTCTGACAGGCACCTGAGCACAATGTGCTGCCACTCTCCTGTGAAGCCATAGGAAGTGTTTCACGATTCAAGATAAGAAAGACCTTCACTTCCTCCTTCTGTGCTTGCAGGGCTGAGCTGCCACCAAGGCTGCACCGTCCACCCCGACAGCCCGCTTGCAAAATGGACCAGGAAACCCTGGGAAGCATTGCCCTGCTCGCCATCGTCACCTTGATAAGTGTTGTCCAGAACGGTAAGACAAAAATAAGCATTTGTTTAAGGGCTAAAAGGGAGCTGAGAAAAGTTCAGGATGATGTATGCTGATCTGGTCTTTGGATAGATAATCCCTGGTTATAAGTGCATGTGTGCTTAGGCATGACTTTGGCTTTAGAAATGATCTTCTAAGCATATAATTTTGCATGCCATTGTGCAGTATCTTGGCAGTTGCATGGTCCTACTCTGTGATATTCTAGAGTGAGCTTGTTATACATATGTCAGCTAATGAAAGGAGTACCTTTCAGCTAAATATGCTGGGGTACCCTGTGACAATATGCATTTTGGTTTGAAGACTGAGACCTCCTTTCCTGGCTAAAGTTCCTAATGTGGGAAGCCAGGGCTGCTCTCTAGCCGGAGCCCTGCAGCCGTGAGCAGGGGCCAGGGCCCCAGGGGGCTGCGATGGGTCACACCTTTGCACGGAGCTGGGCAAAGGGGGCAAAACTGCACCAACACATCAGAGGAGTCTGTTTGGGTTAATTGTGGGCAGGCAGCTCTCCTGCTTTCCTGCGTCTCCGGGTACTACAGTCCAACTAATCTCAATCAACTGCGTTCCCAAGAGCACTGCGCATTTCCTGCAATGGAGAAGTTTCCTTTTTTAGCTCTTATTCAGACCTCTGTAGTCCCTGCTATTCTTCAGAATTTTTTGAATAAGACAACAAGTTTCTCTCTTGTGCAAATCTGGTTTTAACTTGATCATCATCTCTTACAAATACTTAATCATTTTAGCAGGAAATTCTGCCCAGAATACAGAGAAGGGAGTGAGTTTTGCCACAGCTGCACTGAGATCGCCCAGGTTCAAGGAGAGTCAGCAGTGGGATGGGGGGCTGATGCAAATGCTAGAAATCTTCTATGAAGGCTTCTTAGTACAAATGGGAGATTCCCACTGAGCGCAAACCCTATGTTCAGTCCTAGGAAATGGGCTATTTTGGGGCTGCTGCAGAGAGGGGAAGTCGTGGGAGCCTCAGCATAAGTCTAGCTGCCAGAGAGCGAAAAAAAGAGATGCAGACTGGTTTAGTTTTGACATAGGCACTAAATGCCACATTGTTTAACCCAATGCTGTTTTCTGGTAAATGCACAGTGTGTGATGTCACCAGAATATGGCACGTTGAGATCAGAGCACATACCACAATTAAAAAAATGTGTCAAATATACATTTCTTGCTATTTAAACAGATGACTTTATATACAGTTCTTTCCTCTCACTCTGAAACTCAGGCATTTGCCTTCCAGCCTGACACGCACTTTCACCTCATGGAAATTTGTCTCTGAGATTATTGACCCAACTGCTGCAAATGGGCAGTGCGGCGCTTGGCAGACAACTTAGCATGCCAAGCATGAGTGGCACACAGCCCTAAACCATGATTTCAGACCTTGCGTCATCTGATTTCCTCCTCCCAAGCTTTCTGTCTAGAAAGACCCAACTGATATGCAGTCCTGCAACAAATGCAATACTTAAGGCAATAGAAATGCTTATAATGGGATACCAGTTGTACTGAACTCTTCCTGTGGCTCTGGTTCAGCAAAGCACTTGGGCATCTGCTTGACTGTCTTTAAGTACATCAAGTCAGTACCGTGTCAATTCAGGTTTATATGCTTTTTTGCATCTGGTGCAGGATTAGAAAACAGTTTGGGTGAATGCTGTTATTCCCGAAGCTGGAGGTGGGCTGTGGTGCTGCCCCAGTCTGATGTCTCTTTACTGTCACCTTGTTCGTGTTGGAAATCTCCACATCCTACAGAATGACTCGTGTGGCCAGATGCCACTGAGTCACACATGTAGCTTTAGGTTTTGTTCTTGCATCAGAGAGATGTTGCAATTTAGCGGCTTTCAGGGCAAATTAGCGGTCATTGCTGAGCAGATCAGGACAGAGGAAGCAAAGCAAAGTCAACAGAAAGAAGAGGCAACCTGCATGTTTGCCAGCACTCACTAGGCTGAAGCTTCAGTGTGCGGTTTCTGTTGGCATGAACTTGTGAAACAGCCAGGCTTGGATTGAACTCTTGTATATTAACTTGACCAGAGTAGGACTGCAGTGGTTTCAGGCTCAGGGCAGCCTGTGCAGCCCTGAAGCCTCAGGGCATCATCTCCTGGTGCAGCTGAGCTGAATTAAACCCCTCAGCTCCAGCCCTGCTCCCCTCACTTATCTCATGCTGGCTTGTGAAACCACCCTCTTGCCTTGAGGTTCAGAGTAAAGAGCAGGAAACAAAACCATGGTGTCGCAAGCTGCGTCACACTGTAGGCTCCTGTTTCCCCAATGACAGGTTAACAGGAGCCCAATGTTCCTGAGATGTGAGCGCAGACCCGTGGTGAGGTCCACCCCTGGATGTGATCTGTCAGCTCTGCTCTGGTCCTTTGCAGAGCTTCAGCCCGGCTGAGCCTCAGACAGCTGGGACCCACCTCTTGGGCTGCCTCCTGGGGAGATTCTGGGAGCCTGCAGGGCCTGTGAGGTTGACAGGGCTAAGGAGCCACAGAACTGGGGACCCACTTTCAGGGCAAAAAGCTCACTTGAAACAGGAGGCTCTACCTCTCTGTATGACGGTGAGATGCTGGGTTGCCTTCTGATTTACTGCTCTCACCTTGGGGATCCATGTGGTCCTGCAGAAATACAGCTGCTGCAGTGTGTTGGAGGTAATCAACCCAAGCATTTTCTCTAGTGAAGAGGTGGACATCTCGTGTGAGGTGGTTGTCTAAGCTCTTTCTTGGGTCAATGGAGAAAGATTAGCACTTCAGTGGGGTAGTTTCTCTCATGCCAGTAGCTCTCTGAGGGATGGATTGACGTCTGGAGGTGCCTTTCCTCTGTTTTCCTCTGTCACCCACTGTTTACAGAAGGAAAACATCCATCTCCCCAACACTTCTCAATGTCTCTGAAGTGAGGTGAGACAAAACCTGCTCCTCAACCATGGAGCAGGTATACGTGATAACATGTCATAGTTTGACCCCAGCCAGCAACTAAGCACCACACAGCCGCTCGCTCACTCCCCTCCCTTGGTGGGATGGGGGAGAGAATCGGAAGGGTAAAAGTGAGAAAACTCGTGGGTTGGGATAAAGACAGTTCAATAGGGAAAGCAAAAGCCGTGCACGCAAGCAAAGCAAAACAAGGAATTCATTCACCCCTTCCCATCGGCAGGCAGGTGTTCAGCCATCTCCAGGAAAGCAGGGCTCCATCATGCATAACGGGTACTTGGGAAGACAAACGCCATCACTCCGAATGTCCCCCCTTCCTTCTTCTTCCCCCAGCTTTATATGCTGAATATCCCTTTGGTCAGTTGGGGTCAGCTGTCCCAGCTGTGTCCCCTCCCAGCTTCTTGTGCACCCCCAGCCTACTCGCTGGTGGGGTGGTGTGAGGAGCAGAGAAGGCCTTGACTCTGTGCAAGCACTGCTCAGCAGTAACTAAAACACCCCTGTGTTATCAACAACACTGTTTTCATCACAAATCCAAAACATAGCCTCCTACTAGCTGCTATGAAGAAAATTATCCCAGCCAAAACCAGTGCATAACCCTACCTCTGTCCTTTGCCCTAATGCCCAGTCCGTTGACCAAGGATCCGTACGCCACATCAGAGACAGCAAGAGCTTCCAGGACAGATGCCTAGACCTCCACAGCCAGATCCTTCCCAGGAGACCCAGCACCCCCATGCCTGCCCAGCTCTGATCCTAGAGACTGTGCACCAGCAGTATCACCACTGGCACCTCCAGGTTCTTGTCCTCAGTGACCACCATCACATTGGACATGTCTGGGTTCAGCCTGACGGCTCTCAGCATCGTGGAGCCTCTCTGCATTGGCACACTGGTGTTTGGGAAGTGGCAGCACCTGTGGCGGTGGAGGGAGAGATATATTTAGCTTACTCTTGGCTTTCTCTGAAGCTGTGGCATCTTCTAGTGATTTCACGTACATGCTAAAAGGAAGGGAGGAGGTATGCTACATATCCCAGTGAGCCCATGCAGTCCCAGACCTGCAGGAAGTCGTTTCCCGTCACAGCAGCTTTGCACTGTAAAAAAATTCCCGTCCAACCTAGTCCTCTTCAACTAGGTCCTCTTATACACCATAGGCAGGTTGTATATGCCAAAGGCTGGCGTGGTGTGCAGATGGAGATGCCGGGAGCTCTTGGTGGCTGTGCTTCTGCTCTGGGTCCCCCAGCTCCTCCAGGAGCCGGCCAGTGCACCGCACTGGTGGCAGTGGGAGGGTCTGCAGCCTGGCTCAGAGTGGGGACGCTGGCTTAAAGCACGGCGGGATTTTCTGGAGAAAGGCTGAATGTACCCAGGGAATCACTCAATGTTGGAAGGCAAAAGACTCAGTAGCTTTTAGTGAAGGCAATGGACGTACAAAAGACCTACTTACAGCATCAGTGAGGGGAAAAAAGAGGTAACTTCAGATTCCAGGGATGAAATCCTGCAGCTTATCAAGTTACACTTCTATTGTTATAATAATATCTTTCCTGATGGGTTATCTTTTATATATATCTTTGGCTAATATTCTAAACCATAGAGCTATTTGGGTACACCGAGATGGGATGCACGATAATACAAAGCTTGCAGCTTGTAGCCTGTCAGGGCTCTATCTATCTGGTGTATTTAGACACATGATTGATGGTCTCTGGTTTAGTGTCATCAGATAAAACATGTTTGTCAAGTGCTTGATACATTATCTTGAGGTGCTGCATTTTTGCAGCAGCTAACACCCTGACATAATGCTGTTGCTTAAAAGGAGGATACACACAAGATGGACACACAGAGATCAGCCATCAGGACCAGGTTTTCAATGGGCCTTTCTGGAAAATGAACCAGCCCTGCAGCAGAGTGAGAATTGGGTTTGGCAGCTCTGCCTAGAAAGCTTTTTTCCCACTGGGGGCACAAAGGACCAAGTCTGGGCTGTACTTCTGCAGCAGACAGAGGTGAGGGCTGCCAGAAGTGCAGTGCAGGGATGAAGCAGGGCTCAGGGGTGAGAGCCTGCTGCCAATCACATACAAACACGTGGGGATGTCTGAGGTCACATCACACTGTGCCCTTGCACAGAGGGTTTGGTTATACCTCGCTGGCCACATCCTGCACCTCCACGCACCCGTGTCCTCTCCTGCCATCCAGCCTGGATGCTCGCAAGAGCAGAGCTAAGCCCACAAAGCCCAGCTCCTGCGATATCTCCAAATTACATGTCAGATCGAACACTGTGTTTTTTTAACAGCTTTTTTTGCTAGCAAAGTGGAGCATGAAAGCAAGCACTGCAATGGCAAGGGGTTCCAGCGGCCGGGATCCTCCGCCTTCGACCGCGTCTACACTGCCAAGTGAGTAGGCAAGCCCTGAGAAGCCAGTGGGGGCAGAGCGGGATTCATCTCTCTCTTTGTTACGGTTTAATCCAAACCCTTTCGGGGTTCAGACTTTGCTCTGCAGTCCCATTGCCGTGTGCACTGCAGTGGCGTTTAGACCCACATTTCTCCAGCACGTTTGCTGGTGAACCCAGCTCCTTTCTGGACACGAGGTGCTGTATTTATATTGGACTTGCAGCCCTTATGTCTATTACGTCCCTTCATTTGGGAGCCCGTTCACCCAGCAGTAGCTAATGCTGGAAGTGTGATACGAGCACAGCTGGTGTCCCGAGGGCACTGTGGCTCAAAAGGAAAGAGCCAGCAGAGAGCTGCTGACTTGCTGAGGAGCAGGTCGGTGGCAGAGCCCATACAAACCCCTCGGTCCCCGGGCAGCTCCCTCGGCACACAACTCTCTGCTTCTCTGCCACATCGGTACCTCTTGTCTTTGAGATCACTTCAGGGAAAGCAGAGGGAAAATTAATTCCAACCCAGAAGAAAAAAGAACATAAAATATTTTTTATTACCTGTGGAGTACTGATGATATGCTTGAAACTGGATGGGATGTCCAAGTGCTGCCCTTCACAGGTGTGCAACCTCTGCCAAGGGCAGAGCGCTTCCCCCTCAGAAAGCATTCCCAGCCAAAAGAGGCAGCTGGAAATCATTCCTGTGCCCCTGCAAAGACACATGTTAATTCTGTGAGACACTCCTTTTTGTGGTGTGATTCTCCTTTTGTTGGTTTCCCGCAGGTTTCAATGCCACTAACTTGATTAATATGACTTAAGTACAAGGATTTTCCAAGCCAATAAAGCACACAGCATCTATTATACATGTGCCATGATCAAACAGGTTAGAGGAAGAAAGTGGCTTTCACAGGTTCCAGGCATGTGCGTGGGGCGGTTTGTTTTCCTCATCAGGCAGGACAAAGGTATCCATTATCCGAGTGAGGGAACAGGGAAGCAGACCTGTGGGCGAGGCAGCCGCCGTGTTCGGGCACAGCCATGCCAGCCAGACCCCGGCAGCTGCCTGCCGCAGGTAGGTCGGGGGCCTCCCACCGCTCTGGGGTAAAAGCCCACCTGCGGCAGCATTAGCGCAGCCCAAATTCACACCCCACCATCCTTTGTTCATGAAACATGTTGATTTTGTTTCTATTTTCCCTGTGTTCTGATTTCTCTCTGACAAATTCCTTTCTAGCCAGAACTGCGGACACACGTACCCTACGTTTCTGGCCGTGCTTTGGTGCGCTGGCCTTCTCTGCAGCCCAGGTAACACACAGGTTTTTTTTTCTCTCTTCGACCTTGCACCATTTTCAGCAAGGGATGGAGTGAGAATTTCAGAGGTTACCCTTCCAGGGACCAAATTCTCCTGCAGCGGGGGGACGAGTCTCACGTGGCTGTCCTGCAGCTACCCATGCTGTTTAATCAGCAGCACACTACCTGGCACGGTTTATGCCAACAGACATGTTCCCAGACATGATTGCGGACAGTCCAGGCCAGTAACATTTCCCATATAGGCGTTACGGACGAGATCCCTCTGTTCTGGATGGAGGGTTTAGTACTTGGATGCTGGATGCTGTGTTATTCACCTCCGGGACTGGAAATAGGCTCATTTGCTTAAATTGCCAGAGCTGCCAGCCCTTCCCAGCGCTGAGGGCAGCCCAGGAGTATTTACCTGCATTTCTAAGTATGATCCCCTTTAATGCAATTTGAGTTTTCCTAAAGTTAAGATGAGTACTTTCCTGGGGTCCGTGGCTATTCTTTCTGGAAGAGAGGAGTTTCCTGACCAGGAGAAGAAGGGCTGTTGCCTGCAGGTGTGGGGAAAGCTAGAATTAGGGGGAAAAGGGGAAAAGCCCCTTTTTATGTGCTCAGAAATGAGTATTGAACCATAGTATAGTCCTCCACCTGCTCCTACAGAAGTACATCTATTGGCTGCCTTTTATTTCTGGTGAAGGCAATGCCTGAGCTGGCACCCTCCTTCCTGAGCCCAGCGTGACACACAGCGGGCTTCTGCAGCAGGCACAGCCGTGGGCAGGATTACACCCACAAAGTCTTCAGAAAAGCTGGTGTGAGGGCAAGGCAAGTGCTCTGTTCGCCACGCAAAGGTCACTGTGCTTCCAGTGACCGTCCCATAGCCCAAGGCTGCAGGTTCCCATTTCCCGGTCCAGTCCAGGCAGCAGATGGGGACAGTCCTTACAGAGAGACCTGTGCTGCTGTCTGTAATGTGTTGTTTTACCCTTTACCTAGCTCCTGCCGCCTTTGCCGGCCTGATGTACTTGTTTGTGAGGCAGAAGTACTTTGTGGGCTACCTCGGGGAAAGGACTCAGAGGTAAGGACTTGCAGAGCCTCTTTACAAAATCAGACATGACAAGTGCGGTGGCACCAGGGGTCAGGGGAGCTGCAGGAACAGAGTAGTTGCTTCAGCAGCTCCTGCTCACAGCCTCTGCAAATGCACGCGTTTGTGTGTTTGTGCTACTCTTTGCATAAGATCTTCCTTTTATGTTGATAAAACTTGTTATGCACATGTGGAACAAGATTGTCCCACAGCCTTTGATGGCTGAGAAGATGTACGGGTCCCTCTGAAGAGCCACTTTTGTAAGCAGCGGCCTATGCTGAGCACAGGAGGCTAAATCCAGACCCAAACAGATCCTGAAAATGGCATTTAAGAGCTCACAGCTGACTAGAGCAGCAATGTGAGGCAGAGCAGACATTTGCCCCCTCCATCTCAGCCCCCGAGGTGTTTCAGCTGGTATCAACAGCGGAGTCCAAAGTCTGAAGGCTTCTCGCGTGAAGTGATGTATGTTAACGAATTGCTTTCCCCCTTTTCTGTCTCGTCAGCACTCCTGGTTACTTGTTTGGAAAGCGCATCATTTTGTTCCTGTTCCTCATGTCCGTGGCTGGAATACTCAACTACTATCTCATCTGCTTTTTTGGAAGTGACTTTGAAATGTACATAAAAACGATAACCAACGCGATCTCTCCGTTGCTGCTCATCCCGTAGCTCCCTGCAGCACTGAGGGGGTCAGCATGCTTAATATATCGATACCCAGAAGCAGCCATAATTCAAGTGCTTAAGAAATGAACCCGTAACACTTTTAGATTGCTGTAAATCTCATGCTTGATGGGATTTGTAGTTTGATTTAACCTTGCTTTTTCCTTCAAGAAAAAGATTTATTGTGAGCACTTGGCATGCCCAAGGAATGGTAACAACTTCCAGTTAATTCTTTAGAGTTTTTTTCCATAAGTGCAGCTTGCAAGCTGATTGCATGGCTGGAAGGGACTTTGTATGCTTGCTTCATAACTGCATTTTACTTAGCTTTTGTCCCAAAACCCAGGAGCCTCTCAGTGTCATTCCTGACCGATGGCTCCCACAGTTATCCTCATGCACAGGCACAGCCTTTTGCCAGCATCCCACACGACCCTGCCCACGCAAAAGCATGGACCAGCCTCTTCACCTACCCTTTCCATCCCACTTGTTGATGACTGAGCTGCCGCTGCTGCAGGAGGGTGGCAAATTGGGTCCTGTCTGGTCTTCCGTGATAAATATTCATGTGTGTAATGCTCCCAGCACTGCAGCCTTTTTGTTCTCCCAGAGCTGTGGAAAGGGGTCTTGCGTAAATGAGGAGCTGGTGTATTGACAGTGGGGTTGGTTTTGTTTTGCTTGCCTTTGTTTAATAAAACAGACTAAAAGGATGAAATCTGTTTGCTCCCATCTTCTTTGCCTGGTGCGTGATCCCAATGCTCCACGACTCGGCCGCTGGCTGGTGAGTGGAGCAACGGGAGCAGCACCGGGCTCTTTGTGCGAGCTGCTAATCACCCTGGGCACGGCCTCGCAAGGACTTGAGTTTAACAACTCCCTCTCTATTAGCAAGTTCAATTTTCTGCCTCCATCACTAACTGTGTCCCTACAAGTCCATACCAAGGAGCGGTTTGATTAGAGAAGCGGACCGAGGTAGGCAAACAGGCCGGCGCAATCTTTTTAAACATTGCTACCCTATGAGTGCTTAAGCTCTTAAGCCTGTCTGATTACCGCATGCAGGATGGATAAAGCTGTATTTTATGACTCCTTTGGGAGGGACAGAGACTCCTTGCTATGTGAGAAGAGGGTTTGCAGAGCTGTTTGCAAAAGCAGGTGCAGAAAGCTGCCTGCCTTTGTACCACATCAAGGCTGGCAGGTTTTGTTGCTGCCTGATGGGACAGAGGCGCTTGTGCATGGCTGCTCTCCTCTGTACCTGACCATTCGCACTGCCAAAATAACACACACCCTTTTTTTTCTTATCTTCTACAGGAATTTTAGATGTGAAAGATTAGTAATAAACATTTATTGCATGATGATTAGCTAATAAATGTTCTTAGTGGTTAGGATAGGTAATTAAAAAAATATAATCTAACCTTCTAACCTATAGCTGCTGAGACACCTTATTCCTGGGCACAGCACTTATGTTCTTTCCCTCCCCTCCTTCTCAAACCACTGTAACACACTCCAAACCCTGCTTCACACCATGCTTCTCTGCCACCCTCTCTCTCCATAGCTCATCGGCAGCCACCTGTCCTTGGTGGTGACCCACCACCCCTCTGCCCTGTGGGTTCAGCCCACCAAGGGCTGGCAGCACCTCAGGAGGAGAGGGGTAACCCCTGTGGTCTGGAGTTACAGAGCTCTTTTGCATTGCTGGTATCAGCAAAGGCTGACGCTGCCACCACTGTTACTCAGTTCAGAGGAGGAAATGCTTCACCAGCACCACAGTCCCTGCTCTCCAGTCTGCACACCAGTCTGGTGTCCCTGAAGTCTGAGATTGTTTATGGAGATCATAACTTCTGGGAGGTGGCTTTCCCAACCCTATGTGTCCACCTTGCAGGTCTCCCCACCTGGATGAGTCTCCCCTGGTGCCTTTTTGTCCTGTACAGCAGGAGGCAGCTCACTCAACCTCCTTCTGATGTCTCCTGCTAGCATGAGAAGAGGTGCTCCACCAGCCAGCTATAAAGGGCAGAGGATTCAAATGTCTATTTTGGGTCAGATAATCTATGCCAGCACTCTCAGGCCTCTCTGTTGACTCGACAGTTGGTTTCTACACAGCTGTATTTAGGTAAGATCAGGTCAACTTCCAAGGGAACGAAGACCCATGTTTTGCTGTAATAATTTATTTTGCAAGAATATCTCCTACTTACTTTCTCAAAGCCTTTCTGATAGCAAAAGAGATGAAAATGTAGGCAAAATCTGTTTCCTATCTATCTATAAATGGAAATGGCGATAGTATCAGACAAACAGGTGGTACATAAATCTATCACTCTGTAAATTCTCTGTGAACATCACGCTGTGTTTTCCATGTTACAGGCAAGCCTTGTGGTTACATTTGCCTTCCCACTCTTTCTATGAAAGGAAGGCAATGTCAGTGCTATTTGGGCTTTCCCCACTGTGTTAGACAACTCCAGTTTTTGTTTTCGGCACCAAAACCACCCTGTTCTGGGCAGTACAGTTGCCAGCACTTTGCACACCAGCTACTCAGAAAGCCACAAACATAGGCTCATTGCAGGGGGGTTGGACTAGATGACCTTTAAAGGTTCCTTCCAACACAAACCCTTCTATGATTCTATAGATCCACATGCAAAAATACATACGCTACTGTAAAAGATATGCATACTGGGGTCACATACACATGAACTCACTAGGACCTACTGAGCTGCATTGGACGTGGGGACATGACTGGTGGCAGAACTGGCAGTCCCCTCTGACGGCTCCCGTTCAAGGCTTGCTTGCAAGCTCCAGGGGCCAGCACCCACATTTGGCGCAGCGCCAGCATGGCAGCTCCTGGCCTGGAGCTGGGGCTGTATGCCAACAGCCATTGCTTTCCCATCCTGCTGATTGCACCGATACTGCTAATTGTCCCGTTCGTGTTGCCAGGCTGTGGGCTTTCCTCCACCAGAGGTGCCCCGGCTCCTAGCGATGGCGTGCCACCACCATGCCGCATGGCTGTTCGTGCATCGAAATACCAGGTACACAAATAAACATAGTGTCTGTGTGTGTATACGCATAGACACAGTGTATTTACTTACTATATCTGTGTGTGTGTGTATGTGTATATATATAGTAGGTGCTGAGTCATGTGAATGGTAGAGGCTTTTCAGGGAAGGCAGGGAAGCGGGTTGCTCAGGCACCAGCCCTCTCGCAGCTTGCAGGCTGTGTACATGAGAGACTGCAGAGACTGCTGGAAGCCGGGCTGTCGCAGGATGCTTTTGATCCGCTGACAAAGGCCTGGAGTACATACAATATTACTGCCACAGTAACCACATCTGCTTCCGCACAGCACTACAACCCTCTAGTGGAAACTCGGCCCTATCGGCACGCCGGTGCTTCTGGCCATGGGATGAACCGTTCCTTTGAGGTTTGAAGGCTGACGGTGATGCAACGGCATCCACATTTCTGAACAGATGTGTTGTTGCTATTGAATGCTATTTTTTACTATTCTGGCATGTAGGAGCCCCGGTCCTGAAGCGGGATCCCCATCCCACCCATCACAAAATGAGCAGTCCTGCTTAGCACAGGGTCCGAGCAAGCAGGTAACATCCAAGTGGGATGAGAAATCTGTGTGTACCACCCACAAGGGTTTCCTGCAGTATTTCCCAGATTCCCAGTTTCCCAGAACTTGCAAAATTGGCCTGTGCGGTATCAGCTCGGTCTGAGTCACGTCTGCACCAAGTCAAGTTTCCAAAGAGTCTCTGAGGATCTGGAGAACAGTTCTGCTAGTGTGGAGCAAAGACTGGCCCTGGGCAGCTTCTTCAGCTCTCACCTGCTCTGAGATTACTTTCTTTTAGCAGAGCAGCTGGTTTAACATTCACAGAAACCTTTCAAATGCCCTGTGAGGATGGGATGCTGCAAAGCATTGAGCACTAGCCCAAGTCAGTGCTGTGCCTTTTGCAGACTGCGGTGGGAGCAGGATTAGGCCATGCGGGGAATGCTTGGAAATAGTCCACCCTCGATAAGTGAAAGGGCAGTACAGAATGAGAATAGTGGTAAAACCATGCCCTGGGTGATTTTAAACTGGTCTCATGTCCCAGCAGGAGTGAGCAGGGTGAGCATTCCCATGGAAAAGCTCCTTGGTGAGCTGCAGAGCCCAGCAGCACCTGCCCAGCGTCCTTGCAGAGGACATGCTGACACCAGGGAGGGGGAAGGACTTTGGAGGCTGTGACATCCCTTCGAGGCACCCGGGGTACATGTATGAGCTTCACCGTCCCTTTGGGTAATGACGACTGCTGTCCCTGGGGCTGTTGGGGAGGGTGCAGAACACCTCAGCTGTGGCTCCTCTCAGGGCGGTTTGGTGTCTTGAGGGATTAGGATGGAGAAGCATCCTCTGCACTACTAACTGGCTGCAGCAGAGAAAGAGCTGCTTTTAGCAGTGCCGCCGTGAACACCAGGAAAACACGTCCCACGGAGAGGAACAGCTCGAGCCGGTGCCCGACCTTTGCCCCTCAGTGTACCTGCCCCGGCAGAGGGAGGCTGCAGGCTGGATGGCATCAGTACTGCTCCATTCATCCTGCCTGCCAGAGCACCTCACTGCTCCCAGCCAGCACGCAGAGACACGAAAGCTGGCAAAAGTGAGATTCCTGCCCCAAAGGACAAACAGCCTCCACAGTGAGCTGTTTTTCCCCTGTAGAGGAGAAGTAAATAACTTCTCAATTTCAGCTGCGAGGATCTTCACACTGTGAGATGATTTCATCAGACAGACGAGCTCCCGGGGCTTTGTGCTGGCTGCCTACTGAGCTGCTCAGATGCCATCCGCTGGGTGCTTCCCACTCGTCCCAGGGGGAAGGAGACCAGACACCAATGGGCCAGCCGTGATGTGGGGCGTGGAGAGCAAACGGGCTGTGGTTTTCACTTTAAAAAATCAAGGCGTGATGGGATTGCTGTGGAGTTAAACTCACGGTTACAGCAGTGCCGTTTCTGCCATGTGGGAACCGGCAGGGACTGCTTGCGCTCTGAGACCTTTTGCAAGGCCAGGGGATGCTTTGGGAGGCTGCCGCCTGCTGCGCTGCTATCTGCCACCACTCATACAAACATGCGGCTGATTTATTGTTCCTGTGTTTTCCCAAGAGAGTGCCACAGCTGCTTTCGTCCCCAAACAATGTTTTCTGTGCTTTTGGCACAGCACTTCAGAGGGGAACAGTCTGACCCAGCAAGAGCCCCCTCAGTGCTCTGGGATTAAGCAGAGCAGCACGATGTCTCTTGGCCAGCTGCTTCACGCTTTTCGTTTGTGCTGCAGCAAAGGAATTTCTTTTCAAAAGGCATCGATAGAGTTAGTTTTCCCCCTAGTAGCTGGTACAGTGCTGTGTTTTGGATTTAGCATGAGAATAATGTGATAACATGCTGATGTTTTAGTTGTTGCTAAGCAGTGCTTACACTAAGTCAAGGACTTTTCAGCTTCCCATGCTCTGCCAGTGAGGAGGTGCACAAGAAGCTGGGAGGGGGCACAGCCAGGACAGCTGACCCAAACTGGCCAAAGGCATATTCCATACCACATGACTTCGTGCTTAGTACATAAAATGGGGGGACTTGGCCAAGGGGCAGCCATTGCTGCTCAGGGACTGGCTGGGTGTCCGTTGGCGGGTGGTGAGCGGTTGCATCACTTGTTTTTCCTGGGTTTTGTTTCTCTCTCTCTTTTTGTTGTTTTCCTTTTCATTACAATTTATTATTATTATAATTATAATATTTTGTTTTGTTTTGTTTTGTTTTATTTTATTTCAATCATTAAACTGTTCTTATCTCAACCCACGAGTTTTCTCACTTTTTCACCCTTCCGATTCTCTCCCCCATCCCACCAGGGCTGGGGGGCAGAGTGAGTGAGCGGCTGCGTGGTGCTTGGTTGCCGACTGTGGTTAAACCCTGACAACCAGCCTGCCCACTGCCCTCAGCAGATGGGAGGGGACGGTGCACATCCCCGCCAGCAGCCGTGGGGCCGCGGTCCTGCCAGCTGCTGCCTCCCTGTGCTCTCTCACCTCGGAGGGGACCATGTACCCTTGCTGGTGGACTGATGTTGGTGGACAGATTTACTTCCTTCTCTCAGACTAGACAGCTTCAGCCATAAACCAAAGCAGGCAGTCATTTATCAGAGTTTAAGTTACAGCTCAGTCCTGAGCTATGTTTAACAATACTGTGGTTTCTTGGACCATATCTCACTCCACGTGCCTTCAGCAGAGGCAGTGCCAAAGAGCAGAAAATAATAGTGTTCATGGCATAACCCCACTGCTCGGCCCAGCTCTGACCTCATTCCCACATCCCGCGTGCCCCCACTCCCTGCTCCCATCAGGCTTCCCAAGCATCCCCTTCAGTGCCAGCCCCACTGGTTCATCCCTCTCCATGTTTTTTGTCCCCTCCACATCCTTCCATCTGGTCTGTTGACGGAGCCGCCTGGTGAGCCAGTGCAGGAAGCTGATCTGGCTCAAACCAACCTTTTTTTCCCCTTTATTGGCTTGTTTTTAACCCATCTCAGCTCCCTGATCCTCATTGCTGCAGGTGAGGACCCCAACAGAAATACTTATGAAGCTCGCGGCGTTTCCCCTCTGCGTGGTGTGAATTCTGTGCTGATGTATAAGTCTTGAGGCACTCCTACATGGGTGAGGTTTCCTTCCCCTAGTTCACACTGAGTTATCGCAGAGTCACCCAGAGGTCAAACCCGCCCCCCTTCTCTCACCACATACTGCCCATAGGATTGACACATCCCATACAGCACAGAAAACATGACTGTACCTGGATTCTGCCAAGCTTGCAACCTCTGCTGCAGATCTCTGACAGCACAGACCCTACCCACGACATACTAGTGACTCAGCTCACAAATGGAAAACAGCAGCAGGAAACTGGCCAGGCATGCCATGGGGACCAAAAACCCTGCCAGTCATTGCTTGTCCCACCCACTGTTGGTTTAATGGCTCCTGGGCTGCTGTATTTCAGTAAAGTACTTTCATTTCCCAAACAGGGGCTTGAGTTTGTAATTTTTTTTTTTTTTTTTGACTGAAGTAGGAGGATGTAACCCTTCTGACAGGGCTTCACTGGCCGCAGCACAGTCTCGGCTCAAATTTAAAGAGATTGCTAATAAACCGTCAGCTCCAGCTCACTGGCAAAAGTCAGCTGAACTTTTCCTGTTCACACACAAGCCACACTGCCTTGGAAACAGTCTTTTACGAAAAGGGAAAAACGAAAAGCAGAAAGGTAGCTAAAGAGTTACACCCCTACCTTTTCACAGCCCAGTCTCCCCAGCGAGGTGCCCTGGGCCAGCAGGCTGTTTGCTCCCATGAGGTGCCAGCAAGTCCCTGTCCCACCAGAGCCACTGCTTCCCTGCAGGACTGCGTGCACCTCCCTGAGCCCCGCATTTCTCGGATGCGGCATGCCTGGAGCTCAAGGCTTACCACGTTTGCACCGCAACTGTACCTAGCTCCAGTATTTTGCTGTAAAACGTTTGCAAGAGGCTGCCCTGGCCTCGGAGGTGTTGAGTGTCTGGCATGGCCTCTCACTCTGCAGTGGGCTGCTCCAGTGGGCTGGATCACCCCTCACCTCCCTTCCCTCTGCACCCCTAGATCCCCTGCGACACATTCTGGTTTTCCACCCGTGCTGTGCATTCTGAGGAGCTGCCAGCCGGCAGCATGTTCAGCATCCTAATTTGAAACAGTGGGACCCCACCAGGGCCACGTTCCTGGCACTCATCAGGTGCAGGGTGCGATGTGCTGGGTGTTTGCTCACTGTGGGATGTGGAGACGCTCATCTGCGTGGACATGGGCAGTCCAGACCTGCTGACAGCTGCGTGATGCGCAGGGCTGCCCCAGGTTAACCTTTCACACCATCGTATAGGTGTGAGGGGATCTGTTCGGGTCTCCCACATGCTGCCACCATGCAAATAATGAGTTGCTAGTGAAGGTCGAGACGCGAGGTTGCACATCACATGGCAAGGCTGTTTTACACACCACTGGGCACATTTGATAGCTTGCAGGCACTGGAAGGAGATGGTTCATAACTCCTTGTGCTTTTCCCAACCCTTGCTTTCCCAGTCCTGGTTCCGGTGTCTCATCCTCACCTTTGCTTCAGCAACGGCACCCAGCAGATCTTTCCCTGAGCCACTCCACCCCCTTAAATGGCAGAACACAACCCATTTCTGTGGGTGTGGTGAGTTGACCCTGGCTGGACGCCAGGTGCCCACCAAAGCTGCTCTGTCACTCCCCTCTTCAGCTGGACAGGGGAGAGAACATATAACGAAAAGCTCTTGGATCAAGATAAGGACAGGGAGATCACTCACCAATTACCGTCACAGGCAAAACAGACTCGACTTGAGGAAATGAATTTAATTTATTGCCAATCAAATCAGAGTAGGATAATGAGAAATAAAATCTAAATCTTAAAACACCTTCCCCCCACCCCTCCCTTCTTCCCGGGCTTAACTTTACTCCTGAGTTCTCTACCTCCTCCCCGAGCGGCGCAGGGGAACGGGGAATGGGGGTTGCGGTCAGTTCATCACACGTTGTTTCTGCTGCTCCT
>NW_008825109.1:3569733-3574169 GCF_000699105.1 Pygoscelis adeliae | reverse complement strand
TGTTTCTCTCACATATTCTCACTCCTCTCTCTGGCTGCAGTTTGTTGTGCAGGTTTTTTTCTCCCTTCTTAAATATGTTGTCACAGAGGCACTACCACCGTTGGTGATTGCTCGGCCTTGGCCAGCGGCAGGTCCATCTTGGAGCCAGCTGGCATTGGCTCCATTGGACATGGGGGAAGCTTCTAGCAGCTTCTCACAGAAGCCACCCCTGTAGCCCCCCTGCTACCAAAACCTTGCCACGCAAACCCAATACATTGGTTTACAGCGGTCTGTCGAAAGAATCTGAGAGTCCAGATCTGCTGCAAGGTTAATTGCAGGGTGGGAAGCAAAGGGTGCAGCCTCTGCCCGTGGCTGTGAGTTGTGTTTGGCTCGGTGTAGCTGAGGTTGCACTTGGATGATGCCTGGGCAGTTATGGTGTTGGACTTGAGATCAGTGGTGTCATCCTGGGCAGGTTCAAATGCTGCTTTTAAATGCAGCCAGAAATCATAGGAGGCTTGGGGAGTATCACTGTGTTTGCCCTGTGCTTACACCCCTTCACAAGGATCTGCTCTCAGCCACCATCAGAGGCAGAATCATGTCGACAAGAATTTTTGGTTTGACTCAGTACAGCTGATCTTATGTTTTGATGAATTTCTGCTCTCAGCTAATTTTGCAAAGCACACCATGGCTCTCCACCAAGGCGAGGGGAACAGAGCAGTGATGCATGCTGCAAATCAATTAAGAGACACCCTGCCAAAACTGTTCCTTTGTCAAATGATTCAGCAAATGACTACGGGATGGTACAAGTGGGTTTTATTAGTATAGCATGAAAAATTCAGCACTGTAAATGAAAGAAAGATTAGTCCACAGGCCCTCAAAACCATAGCTGGGCAGGGCTTGTTCTCTCCTTCCGCCAGCAGATGACCATCAGTCACACACAAACCTCAAGCCTGGATGTCACCAACCTGCTCCAGGGCTTGCAGCAGACAAGTAGCCTCCTCCTGACATTTCCCAGGGGAGGAGACCTCTCCGCTGGCCGGGGGCATGGTGTGGTCTTTGTGCAGGAGCTCCGCACAGCCACAGCCCCAAGGACAGTAAAAGCATTGAGGCCGGTGTGAGCAGTCTCCTTGTGGCTTGGGTGAGAAGGCAGGTTCTGGGGCCCGTGGTGACACCGAGCAGCACCTCACCGAGTGAGCATTCCATTGGCATCCCCAATCCACCTGGGGAAGCTCACACGAGCAAAACCTGCCCTGACCTCCGGTATTGCTATCACTTGAAAGCAACATGGGGCAAAACCTATGGGATGCAGCCTGCCATGTCCTGAGTCACCCTGCTGGCTGTGGGCAGAGGTTGCCATCTCCCAGCAACTGTCCTCTTATCGCTCCATCCTCCATGCCACAGAAAGGCGATCCTTCACAGGCAAACACCACACCACTACCATCCTGAGGTCCCTCCACTGCTGCTGCACATCACTGATGGTACTCAGCACCCTTTTCCTGGACTTAGACCCCATGAGACATGGTGCTGGCCCTCCAAATCTTTGTTATCAATGAGAAATTTAGCGATGCAGACAGTGGCAGCAGCTCTGCTCTGAGACTGCTGTGTTACATGGGGGCTGGAGTGAATAGGAAGCCAAGTTGTGTCTGAACTGCCGCTTGCAGGACTGGTGGCACACACACGCCAACCCACACTGCTGGACCCACTGCAGCTTGCACAAGACACTCAGCAGGTGGTGGGGGCAGCAGGCTGGAGCCCTCATTTATGGAAGAATTGGCATCCTGGGACTGATGTGCTACCTTCACCCAGGGTTTTTTCATACAAGTATGCAGGAGCAGCCCTGGAGGGAGCTATGCAGAAGGCATGAAAGACAAGGTGCATGTACCCTGCAGTGCCATCCAAAGCACCTGAAGCCTGCACTGTTGCACCCACTGCATCCCGTGCTCGGCCTCCGTCAGCAAAAATGCCACCAAATGCAGGCTCAGGGCAGACCTAGATCAGATGTATGCCTCCAGAAGAGCCAGCACAAATACAGTGCCAGCAGCTGTTGAAGTGTGGCTCAGGGCAACATTTGGCAGGATCCTTAATGCTTCCCTCCCTCCCCTCTGGGCTGAGAAAACACAGAGGGTGATGCAGCAATCGTTTCTTCAGTGCAGCCTGTGTTGCAGCTCTTCGTTTTATAGTGGAAGTGTAGCAAGCCCAGGAATGCTACGCAACCCACGAAGCATCTATATGTGGACAGCTTCCGAAACCTAGTTCAAACCAGGCTGCGATGGGCCTTGGCAAGTGTCAGTTGGACAAGGTCTCATAAAAGTTTCATTCCCAACATGGCAGTGTTCTTTACTGTTGCTGTCTGGGGTTTTCTAACCCAGATGGCAAATGCTAATTGGCTTTTTCCTATGCTTGACTACTGTAATATGTTTTACACTAACAAGGGATCTAAAGTGCATTACTCGTCTACTTTCTTGGTCTTTCATTATAGACCACAGTAGAAATTTGTGGGAGGTATGCTTAAGATATCCCTACCATAAGTGTACAATCGTGGTATAGCCCTGTGGAAACTATACAAGGGTACATAACTCATTCTTTATATTCACCATCTATGTGGGTAAAGCTAAAATTATGGCATATACCCAAAGTTCTTGCACTGGTACCCTGCTCGTTATGCCAGGAGACCCTAC
Organism: Pygoscelis adeliae; assembly: GCF_000699105.1. NCBI lineage: Eukaryota > Metazoa > Chordata > Aves > Sphenisciformes > Spheniscidae > Pygoscelis > Pygoscelis adeliae. Next base: position 3,571,512 of record NW_008825109.1, on the reverse strand, counting down.
TGATTACATTATGGAGTTCACCATTGGCAAATGTCTAGTGACATGAGATTTTCGGTACAGGAGCCTTCCAGGATTAGGTGTGCCTTGGATGGAAGGTGCAGAGAGCACTGAAACAGAGCCAGTGCCAGTTCTAGCAAAGGACCCCTCTGCGCAGTGGCTGGGAGGGAAGCAGAGCTGTGTCCCCTGCTCCTGAGGACCTGTCGCCATCGTGTGTCTCAAACACGGTAACCTTGGGGCCAGGATAGGATAAGCTGAGCCTGGCTAACTCACATGCTCCTCTTCTGCCTCAGCACATATTATATCACTTAGGCCGATGCTCTTCCAACAGGTCTCAGGATTTAGTGCAGTTCATATTTGATCAGGCAGATCCCCAAGGAACTATTTGAATAGCAGAGGATATGAGTACAGAATATGAAGGCACCACCTGGGTCATTAAACCCAGTCCCCTGTTGTCCCTGGCAACCATATAATAGACATTTAATCCAGAAAGGCCCAACTACCTCCACTCCTCCTCCCCTGTGTGGCCGGAGCCTGTAACATGATATTAAAACCGTCACTGAAAGCACATTTCTTTCTGCAAAAAGGCAGAGCTCCCAGAAAATGGAAAGTCTCTGGTGTCTTTGGCCATAATATATCGGTAGGAATAACACAGTTCCTAGCAATAGCATTTCACACAGAGCCAGACTTGGCATTTCCCCAAACACTTTCTCAGCCATTTTAGAGATTTATAACTAATAATTGCATAGCTGGATAAATAATTAGACTCTGAGGTTTTGTCTTAGCTTTTTTCTTATAAATAAATCCCTTATTCACAAGCTATATTAAAACACCTGTCAGTAGTGTAATGTGCATTTCATATCGGTGACTCGCTTATTTCCTGCCTGGGTACATTGATTTTATTTCCATTATCTGTACTCTCTCATTTATGCAATTATCAGACCTGTCTTCCATCAGAAATACATCTATTCTATGTGTATAGGTGTATATCACTATATTGGAGATGATTCACATACACAAACACACATGAACAAAGAGTTACAGAGAAGCAGGTCAGCACAAGGCAGAAACCCATCACGAAATGGTGGAGCCATCCTAAATTGCATCTGATTGCCCTGAGTGAATGCTGAGATACGGCAGAGCTATGGCAGAACTATAGCAGACCATGTTGTCCCACTGAAGGAGCACTCTGAAGGAAGAGCAGTGACTCCCAACAACAAACTCGAACCCTGCAGAGGAACTGTTGGTTAATGTCTAGAAACACCTTCAGAAGGACCTTCTAGGAAGGGGAAGATTAAGAAGGCAGAGAGAGCTATTGCAGTGCTGAGCTTTCACGGGACCTGGTCTTAGCAGGTATGTATTAAGCATCTAAGAAAGTGAGGGATAAAGAAAATAGAAGGAGCAGCATTAGCAATATATTCGCTTCTCGGAAATGTACACTGCTCCCATTTCATTCTTGGTGTGCCCTGAAGCTGCACAACTACTTAGAGTCAAGGACAGGAAAATAGATATCAGGTTAGATTTATAAAAGGACAGGCACCCTCAGCACTGGGAATAGATGAGCACATCGTCTTTCGTCAGCTGGAGGCAGATTTATGGGAGGGAGGATGTGGGAGGCCAACAGGGCTGTTGCTCTCCCACACCCTGTTGTGGCACGTGCTGTGCATCATGTCAGCGGGGCTCTGCTGCCCCTCATCACTACTGCAGTCATATCTGGCCCCGTTTTAATTTCCCCCGCTGTCAGTCCCTCGTGCAGCTTTGTCCCCTCTCCCTGTCTTCACT
>NW_008825109.1:3558352-3569705 GCF_000699105.1 Pygoscelis adeliae | reverse complement strand
TTCGGATTTAGGGAATGTGGTTTGAGGCCCACAGGAATTAGCATCTCCTTGGGGGATGTGCTGGGGGGGGAGCAAGCAAGGCAAAAGCTGTCCAGGAACTGACTGACTCTTACGTAAACAGGAATATAAACTCAGAAGACCCAGAAGATCCAAAAGCCTGTGTTTTCTCTGCACTTGATTCTCTTTCCATTTTATGGCAGCTGGGTGCTGTTGTGAGCTAAAGCCGATGGAGCTGCAGCAAGTGGGGCAGGGAAGACCTGCGATCACTACTGAATCCCACGGCAAAGACTGGATATAACCAGCATGGACCTGAGTCCACCTGACCTTGTTAGTGAAAACTGGGCTTACTTTTGTGTCAATCAACTGGATTTCATGGTTGTGTTGGGACACAAGAGCAAGTAAAGACACAGGCTTCAGGACCATTGTCTCGTGCCTCAGCTCTGACCATGGGTAAGGGTGACAGATTATGTGCGAGACATATTTCTTAGTGACACTGATTTCTTTTTGTTCACTTGAAGACCTTTGGCACAACACCAGCAAGTACCAATAGTAAAGCAGGTAGATAAACATTGCTTTTTCTATGTTTATGCTAAGGATGGGCATATTTTGCATCACACAGTTGTAAAACCCAAACTCTAATGGGTTGAGTGAAACAAAAACAATCTATAAGAACTCATTACTATTTCCTCATAACTACGTTTTTCTTTTCTCCATCGGGTCCAAGCCTTGCAGCAAGGGCCATAGGAACACTTCTACAAATGCACAGGATGCGATTCTGCTGGAATTCCACCCAAAGCGGAGGGGCTGTGGAGCCAGCGAGACGGCCTTGGCCGCGTGCCTCCCCCTTCCCAGTGCCCCAGCCACACACTGTGCTTTATTTCTAGACCTTGGGAGACCTCCTCGGCGTGGGCTTGCATGGGCATGTTTGCCGGGGTCCAGGCCATCTGCTTCCTGTGTGTGTTTCGCTCATGCCCCGTGTAGGGGTTGGTGTGAGTGGAGCCCCAAGGACTCTGCAAAATTTAATGTTTTGATTTTGCTGGCTGGCAGGAGGTTCACTTGCCCCTGGCTTTTGCTGAGGGGCATTGGGGAGCAGCTGCTCCCCCACAGCCACGGCAGGGCTGTCAAGCAGCGATGGTAGGTGGCTGGGCTGCTGGAAGGGGGCCAGGAGTTTCAGGGAAGACCTTAGTCATGCTATTTACCAGAAGAGTCTTCAGTAACCACCAGCTGCTTTCTTGGCCCTAGGAGGGTTGGGTTTTTTTTTTCATTTCTTTGGCCTGTTGGGTTTTACTTTTGCTATTACCTTGTGAAACACCCCAGAGAACCTCTGCCCTTAGCAGCTGAACCTGTCCTCTGCCTCACGAACCGGGCGGCCATCCCCACCGCCCTGGGGCCACAGCATGGCTGCTCCACTGCTGCACAGGCCTTAGTGAAGCCACCTGGGCAGCATCCCTCAAAGAGCACCCAGACTCCGCAGCCACTGCCCTGCGCTCATCTGTCCTCTTAGAAGGGCAGTGGCATCATAAAAAAGTCAATCTATTCTTTACGCCATTAGGTGCATTTGTGCGTCACTTCACTCTGTACATAGAAGGGAATGAGGGAGATCAACTCACCTATGTTTATTATAATTTTCACATAATTAGAAGGACTTTCTGTCTAGGGTCCATGCTGGCCCATGGAGACCTGTGCAGGAAGGTGTAGTCAGGGCAGCGCAGTGAGAACAGCCAAGCTGTTCTCTGATGAGGTGACCTGTGGGACTGAGAGGCTGGAGCACACTTCATACCGGGCTACTGTGTCTGGAGTTAGGGAATTGCACTGCATAACCCACACAGAAGACGTTCCCACTGATGCTAAGCTATGTCCTCTCCAGGATGTGATGAAGTTAGAGAAAGGGCAGAGAGGGACAACTAAAGCGATCAAGGTAATGAAACAACTTGTAAGAAGAGACTAAAAAGGCTTTGGAGAGGAGGAGGCTGGGGGTTATGACTGACATTTGCAACATCATGAAGACAGTGGATGAAATGAATGCAGAACAGTTATTCAACATATCCCACACACTAGAACTAGGGGGAGCATGATCAAACTAGTAGTAGATTAGTTTAAGATAGATAAAAATGCTGCTTCACGTAATGGGTAGTGAGCCCTCCTCAGAGCCCTACCTTGGCTTCGTCTTGGAAAGAGCTAGATGGACCACATGCAAAACTGAATGAAGGAATGAGCCAGAAACTGAGCAGTGGATTGGTCAAGGATGATCAAGGTCAAATATCTCCCCTTTTATTTATCACTGTCGTCATAACCATTGTGTACATGTCTCTAGTCTATATTCCTCGGCAATTTTGAGATAAGCCTTGTAGGTACTCATCTATTTGGCTTATTAGAGAAACACATCCTCAGCCGGTAATTCCTGCACAAAAAGCAAAATAAAAATTAAGTATTAAGAGCTGTGATTTACAAGAATGAGTAAGGCGGTGTTTAACCTAGCCAGCTAAGTCTCCTTTAAATCTCTGCTGAAAGCCACAGGCAGGCTTCCAGAATGTGAGTCTTTCTTCAGTATTTCCTACGATTTGAACAAGAGTCCAGCTGGAGTTCTAAATTACTGGGGGAAATCGGCTCTTCTCCATCCGGTTTCCACCAGTTCTTCAAAGATCACACAAAAATTGAAATGAACTTCCTAAAATTTCAAAATATGCTGCAGCCATTGGAAGTTAGTGGGAAACACTAGTGCAATAACCTACCGGCAAGATCGCACTGCACAAGAAACTTGACCTCTGGCTGCAGTGTGACTGGAGTAGTGTGAGGAGCAACAGCTGCTAGATCATGTATGAGGAAGAATTCCTCATCCACCCAAGGCAGTGGAAGTCACGAGGAAAGGTTTGGGGACTTCACTTTCCATTCAACCTCCATGGAAAGAAATCTGGAAACTGCCAACCCCCCCCAATCACTAGGTCAAACCCAAACTTTGGCAACCCTATAGGAGATGTGTTTTTTAGCTAGAAATTTTGGTGCTTCTGCCTATGCACATTTCCAATGAAAGGGCCAGGAAATATCCCAAAATAGGTATCATGCCTTTTCAATATGCTCAGTAGCTATTTCTGAACCTTGTAAGAAATTTTGTTGTGGGTGAGCTGCCAGGCAGGTTGCAGGTAGCTGCAAGTGGAGCTTGGCAGAGCGCAGAGAGGAGAAGGCGAGAATGGCGAGAGCCCAGTGGACACAACAAGGTATTGCTGTACAGCTGGGGATGTTTAATGCGAGTGTTAACACCTAATACCCAGATCATTTGGGACACAGGAGACTGCAGGTTCAATTTTACTTACTATGGAAACCCTACACTCTGGAAATGTTTGTTGCATGTAGATTTGTTTAGCAGACCTGTGGAGAAAGCTGAAGGGTGAACATTTATCATCTCTCAGGGCTGCTCAATCTATAGGATTTACTTTTAACCGTCAGTTTGTAGCTGTGACTCTCAGCCAGAGAATAGGGCAGAGCTTCGGGCAGCAAATGTGAATTCTGAGCTGGTCTGGGCTTGGGAGGAAGAGAAGCAGAAATCTGGATAGTTACAGCCTTTGGAGAGCCCTATGGAACAGCCATTTTATAGGCTGGTCCCAAACTTTTACAAATTTGGGTAGTGGCTACAGATTTCTGTTCTGTTGAAAGCCCTGATGACACAGGCAGGAATTTCACACAGTGGCGGGGCAGCTTTCAGCAGCTCCTATGGGTGCCCTCCTCCCTCAGCTGTGCTGTGCTCATGGGAGGACATACAGATGGGTCCTGGAAACTTACGCAGCTTTCCAATAATCTTGAAAAAAAAGAGGGGAGGGGTTATTCCTAGTCCATATCAATTTGCTTGTTTGGTCTACGGTGCTGTCCCAGAAATGGTAGTTAATAAATGTTTAGCTGTGGAGTGGCCACGAGCAATTAGCAGCACAAGCTGCTGAAGCTGGCACTGCTGCAAAGAGAAACGTTTGTAGACCCACAGCTTGAAAAGTTAAAACTGTGGCCAGCAATTCAGCAAAGGACTTAAACTGATATACAGAGCAGCAAGTATGTAATACAATAATGCAGACAAACCATTTTGTTCCCCCCCTTCCGGTTTCTAAAACATGATCATATCACACTTGTCATCAAAAACAAAATACCCTTTCTTGGTAGATCTACATCTTAGATGACATCATCAGTTCAAGGATTCTTCCAGCTCCCCATGAGATTTCAACCAACAGATGGCAGCAACCCTATTCCTAATGGCACTACTGCTACGATTTTTGTTCTCGTCAAGTCACATGGCTGCCAGGTTCCCAGGGATGCTTCGGGTCTCACTGATGAGCCTATGGTCAGAAGGGCACCAGAAATGTCCCTTTAACAGAGCAAGCGGCTGTGAAACACGAGTCTCCACTGGCTGCACTCTCCATTGCGTTCTTGGGGACAGGATGGCTTAAATGAGACTACAGATGCCCCAGAAAGCAAGGTTGAGTCCTACCAGAGACATCAAACACCACAGCCCCACCGGCTGCGTGCAGCTGACATTCAGCATCACCGGTTTTTCGTACATGAACTCTGCATGTTTTATGTAACTCGTTTATTTACGCACTGCCTCCACCCTCTTTGCGAAACAGCACTTGGCACAAAGCGCGCGTAGGTGGTCCTTTTGGTCAAACACCGCAGGCACTTCTCACTTCTCCTGGCTCTTTGCCACTTGTCCTGTAAAGGCATTTGGCCATACACAGACAGCCACAGGCTTTTCCCTCCGACAAACCACTTGAAACTCAATCTCCTCACATAAAAGTTTTCTTTCTCAGCCAGCACTTACATTTCACATCCGCTCTTTATTTTAAATGTACAGTTAAGTTGGCCATGCGCATCAATGGTGTAAAATTCATTTTTGTGTGGACATCCAACAGACTCCCCATGTCTCTCATACACATTTTGCTGTATGTGCAACGTATAGCCCCAGGGCTAGACAGGGCTTGCCAAAAAATCTCCTTGGCCTACCACACTGTGTTGGAGAAGGGATTCGGTGGATTTGAGAAGCAGGAGGGAGTTGGGTGCTGCAGGGCTGGCCGTGCCTTGCTGAATTCACTTTCTTCTTCCCAATGCCACTGTGATGGTCATCTGCCTGTCCTGGGCACTGGACATTGCTTAGCAGGTGCTGCACATCTCATGGTGCAAGGAGAAGTATGGGGATGAATAGGAAAAGCGTGGCTGGGAGGTACTGAGGAGGAGAAGACAGGAGGCATGGGAGAGGGGGGCAAGAGCAGACGTCAAGTTAGGCTGGAGTTACCTCACCACTCATTGGCGTGCTCCTAATTTGAACCAAGGCCTCAAGCAAAGAAGCAGTGATTCCAGCAAGCAGAGGAAGGGAAAACCTTGAGAGAGACAGCAGGTTTGCTGGCCGCGTCCTAAGATCTGCATCCATCAGCCATACAGTGTAGGCCTGCTTAATGTGAAGGGTGCTGCAAGAAAAGCCTGTACAAAATAAGGACAGTGGCTTGCCGGTGGGCACACAACTGGGCCGTGCTGGATCTGGCCTTTACTGGAGCACTGAAAGATGCATCTTCTCTGGGTGTTGCATTTCTTTGCCAAATTTCAGCTGCCTCTCCTTTCTGCTGTGAGACAGCTCAGGGAAAGGTTCAAATAAACTTGTGTGGTGGAGGAGGTGTGTGCTCTCCATTCTCAAGCATGAATAACCCAACTTTACTCAAATTTTACAAACCCCTTCCTTTCTGGAGAACTTCAGCATTAAAGATGAAAGATCTGGAAAATTACATTAAATGACTGAAAGCAAAGCAGAATGGATATAAGTAATTTCTTAATTCAACACCCTTGCTTAAATAGTTGCTACTCTACCAAAATAGCAAAAAACCCCCCAGTAATTTCTTCAGGCAACTGGAAGAAGCTGCACATTCACAGGCCCTAGTCCTCATGGTGGACTTCAACCACCCCAATTTCTGCTGGACAGGCAACACAGCAGGGCACAAGCAGGAGGTTTTTGGAGTACTCTGATGATAACCTCCTGACACAGGTGACTGAAGAGATGACAAGGGGAGATGATCTGCTGGACCTCAGCATCACAAACAAGGAAGAAATGGTCAGAGATGTGAAGGCTGGGGCAGCCTTGGCTACAGCAACCATGAGATGGTGGAGTTCAGGATCCTGAGAGGAGTGAGCATGGCAAAGAGCAGGACTACAACCCTGGACTTCAGAAGAGTAGACTTTAACCTTTTCAGATTGCTGCTTGGAAGGATCCCATGGGTTACAGTCCTGGAAAGGAGTCCAGGGGAGCTGGTTGATTTTCAAGGATCACCTCCTGCCAGCTCAAGAATGGTCCATCCCCACATGCAGGACATCAAGCAAAGGTGACAGGAGGCCTGCATTGATGAACAAGGAGGTCCTGACAAAACCCAAACACAAAAAAGAAGCACACAAGAGGTGGAAGCAGGGGCAGGTCATCCATGAGGAATACAGAGACACTGTTGGAGTGTGCAGGGATAGGGTTAGGAAAGTCAAAGCCCACTTGGAGTGAGGGATGTGAAGGACAACAAGAAGGACTTCTACGGATATATCAGCAGCAAAAGGGAAACTGTGGGCCTGCTGCTGAAGCGGGGAGGGGATCTGGTGACAAAGAATGTGGAAGAGGCTGACGTACCCAATGTCACCTTTGTCTTGGTCATTCCAGTAAGGCCTACCTTCAGCAATCCCAGGCCCCTGAGACTCATGGGAACATCTGGAGCAAGGAAGACTTATTTTCACTGGAAGAGGACCAGTTTAGGGAACATGTAAACAACTAGACATATAGAAATCCATGGGACCTGATGGGAGGCACCCACGAGTGCTAAGGGAGCTGGCCAATGTAGTTACAAGGTCACTCTCAAATACCTTTGAAAGGTTGTGGTGATCAGGGGAAGTCCCTAAGGACAGGGAGAAAGCATACACAACTCCTACATTCAAGAAGAGCAAGAAGAAAGATTTTGGGAACTACAGGCTGGTCAGCCTCACCTTAATCCCTGGGAAGATGATGGAGCAAGTAATCCTGGAAACCATTTCCAAATATATGAAGAACAAGGTGACTGGAAAAGGTCAGCATGGATTTATGAGGGTTATGAAGGTGAAATCATGTTTGGCTAGCCCAATAGCCTTTTAAGATGAGATGACTGGTGGATCAGGAGAGAGCTGTGGCCTTTGTTTACCCTGATTTTAGTCAAGTCTATGTTCACAGACAAACTGATGAAGTACAGGCTAGATATATGAATGGTAAGGTGGACTGAAAACTAACTAACTGAACTGCTGAGTTCAGAGGACTGTGATCAGTGGCACAAAGTCCTGCTGGAGGCGAGGCACTAGTGGAGTACCCCAGGGTTCATCCTGGGCCCAAGACTGTTTAACAGCTTCATTAATGAACTTGATGGTGGGACAGAGTGCATCCTCAGAAAGTTTGCAGAGGATACAAAATGGGGAGGAGGGTTTGATGCACCAGCTGGTTGTGCTGCCATTCAGGGAGACCTCGACAGCTGGAGAAATGGGATGACAGGGATCTCACCAAGTTCAACAAAGAGGAGTGCCAAGCTTTGCCCCTTGGGAGGAATAGCCGTAATGCACCAGTACACACTGGGGACAAACCAGCTGGAAAGAGTTTTGCAGAGAAGGACTTTCAGGGTCCTGGGGGACACCAAGCTGACCATGAGCCAGCAATGTACCCTTGTGGTAAAGATGCCCAGCTGCCTTCTGGGCTGCATTAGGAAGAGTGTTGTCAGCAGGTCAAGGGAGGTGATCCTTCCTTTCTGCTTACCATTGGTGAGACACATCTGGGGTGCTGTGTCCAGGTCTGGGATCCCCAGTACAACAGAGACATGGACATACTGGAGAGAGTCCCTTGAAGGACCATAAAGAGATTGGAGCACCTGACGTATGAGGAAAGGCTGAGGGAGCTGGGACTGTTCAACCCGAGAAGGGAAGGCTCAGGGGGATCTTATCAATGTATGTAAATAACTGATGTTGGGAGACAGTAAAGAAGACAGAGCCAGACTCTTCTTACTGGTGCCCAATGGAAGGTCAGGAGACAATGAGCACAAATGGAAGTTCCATTTAAATGTAAGAAATACACTTTTTTACTCTACAAGCTATCGAACAGTGGAATGGGTTGCTCAGAGATGTTGTGGAGTCTCCATCCCTGGAGATATTTGAAACCCAGCTGGACATGGGCCTGGGCAACCAGCTTTAGGTGACCTTGCTTGAGCAGGGGTTTGGACTAGATAATCTCCAGGTGCCTTCCAACCTCAACCATTCTGTGATTGTTGTATTCTTTAAATAACCTTGTTTTCGATATAAGTCAAATGCATATTTTTCCTGAAGTGAGAGCTGAGGCCAAGAAATGACACTGAAAGATGAATCAGTGGAATCTTATGATTTTAGAAAATGTTTTTAGTAATTTGACTGTTCCTTAAAGTAATTGTGTGATTAAGCCTTGTTGGTAACTTTATTCCTTGGAAACTGAAGGCCTGCTGAATTCTGATCCACGTGAAAATTAGCCCTGCCAAAACCCCAGACACCAGACCAATAACCTTCCTCCTACACCATTTGGGCTAAACAAAATACATTAGGCATCTTAATTAGGTATATGCAGTCATCTTGGAAGGCACATAGAAAATGACCTAATCCACAATTAGCTCACCGAGTCTGGATTCTGTGGGGATTTTCTTACGCTCTTGATTATGCTGCATACATTAGTGTACCTCTGCAAAACACCTCCGAGGCTGACAAGAATACCCAAGCACACACACGACTGCACCGTCCTTGTCCCTCCCGTCTTACTGCCGGTCTGTGTTTTGTCCCTGTGATGCCCCTGCAGCGGGAGCTCTCTGGAGCTCTGCTTGTGCGTATCCTAGGCACAATGGGGCCCTCTTGACTCTGCTGCACATAAATACATCAAATTGCTGCTCTCCATCTCATTTATGCAATCCCCAGGGGAGCGTTAGTGGTGCTTGCCTCAGAAGAAGATGGATAAGCCCTCACTCAAGGGTCAGGTACAGCTGCGATCTCTTGCACTGAGAGGAGGACAACGCTGAATACCCATTGCAGAGCCTCTTTACACACGGAAGGAGGGAGATAGGGACATGCATGGCTGTGATGTTCACAGAGAGAAAGGAGGTGAGAGCAGGGGTCGCAGTCACAGTACTCAAAGAGAAATGGGTACACATGTGCAGCCCTAGAAGATGTTTCATTTGGTTTTGCTCTTTTGAGCAAAAGCAAAGCAAAAATAAATCAAAATAAACATTCCAGCTTCTACAGGTTCACTGAAAAACAGCCCAGCTGTAATAACAACAAATCATACACAGTGCATAGCTCGTTCTTCCTTCTGTAGGTTAACCAGGGAAGGTCACAACAATCATGTTTAATAAAAGAAGGTTTCCCTTATTTTCTGGCACTAGCTCTGAGCAATTGGCCTGTAAGAGCTGCTTTCAAAATCACTCCCTGGTTATTCTGTCTCTTTTCTGCTCAACATTCCTTGAGGTACTTGCAGCCAAGTAGATTATTTCTCTTTTTTAAAAAAAATGAAACGATTATATTAATTTAGCTCAGATTTCAACCAACACACATTATAAGTCTCTGCAGATTGTATATTAGCATGGGAATTTTGAATACACAGTAATTGAAATACATTACATTCAAATAAAGTCTCCAGAGGGCAGCTTCAAATGCTGGTTTAATTCTACTGCTTTTTTTAAAGTCTGTGCACGGTATGAAAATAAGTCACTGGGAGAGACTGTCCCTACACTGATGAACTAGTTCACTGCTTTCTCCTAATGGTACCTTGCATTTTTTCTTTGACAGTTACCCCCGAGCATTTGGTTTGATTATCAACAGATCTTTAAGACTCTCTAATCCTGGCTGTAAGTGGTCTGCGTGGTGAAAACGGTCCGTATTTTATGCCTTGCCCATCACCCAGCACGCAGCCACTTCTCAGTACCTGTTGAGCTACATTACCTGTGCTACATCCATCCTACCTGAAAGCAACCACACTGACCACGCACCCAGCCTAGCCACAGGCTCTCCTGCAGCTCTGCTTGCAGGATGCCTCTGCCAGTCCCTTCTCAGGATGGCAGCAGGCTCTGCAGACACATTTACTTCTTGTCTGGAAGCCCGACCCTTGGGGTCTTCTTCGCCAGGACTGCTGCTCTGCCAGGGCTAGCAAGTGCCACCAGGCCTGCAGAGTCTTGTTAATGCCCACAGAGAATGAGTCACGCGGGCACAGCTGTCACTGCCGCCTACCCAAGGAACGGAGAGCTGTGGTAATGGAAAGCGAGCCTGCAGCTTGTCCTAAAAGCAGTGCTCACAGAGAGTGGGTGGTCGTGCCCGTGACATGCCACCACCATGGTCTCCTCGCGAGACTGACCATGCATGAGCCTCAGCCATAAGTGACACTACCCTTGGGGCTGTCTGGTCATCACTGGGTTGAGATGCTGGCCACAGAGACGGCATCTGGAAAAGGAAGGGAACCAGGCAGGCATTTTCCAAGCCAGTGCTGTCCTGCTCACAGATGCCCTGCTGGGAAACAGCCAGCTCAGGCTCCCCAGCAGCTGAAGGGTGGAAACTTAGGGCTTTATACCTTCCTGTTACCCCAGACCCACCTACCAGCTCAGGTCCTGCAAACAGCCAGGGGTCTCCTAACTATCAGTGCCCTGGCCTCCCTGGCACTTCTCCAGCCTAAAGCAACCCACGGGCTGGGGGGACTTCTCCTTTCCCTTGCTCAGCCCCATTTGCCTGTCTAGTAATACAGAAAAAATCCAAACTGTTAGTCTGTCTTTCAAGTCAGCTGGGTGCAGCTGAGCTGTGGAGCTGGGTGCTCCCTTGGAGCCTCTGAGGGCATAGTGTGAGAAGAGGAAGACAACCCCTGATGTGTCTGTGCCTGCATTTCCCCATCCTAAGGCTGTCTAGATCCCATAGACACCCTTCTTGCTTGCTTGGAAGGTTTTAGTGGGAACTGCGATCCAGAAGCCTCAGTCCACGGAAATCAGCCTTCCTCTATTACTGATCTGCATTTCTCATCCCTGCTGCCTCTACCCCAGAAGCTGAAGTTTCCACCCCAGCCTGCCCACGTGTGGACCTCACTGCTTCTGACCCCAAGCCAGTTCCCTTCCTGCCTGTGCTCTGATCACTCACCTCTGCTCGTACACCAAGCTCCTGCTCCAGTTCCTCTGGTTCATGTGCTCTAGCTTGCAAATGAACGTCATCTGCATCAGGAATTTTAATAGAAATTAGCCAGCAGAAGAGATTGAAGGATGCTTCTAACTCTTCAAGCCCTAAGGAACTCTACAGAAACAAAATATTTCAGGAATGAATTAAACACTTGAACATTGTTCTTATC
>NW_008825109.1:3558077-3558306 GCF_000699105.1 Pygoscelis adeliae | reverse complement strand
TGCCCTTGTATTGGTAAGCCCCAGCCAGAGGTGGGAAATGGGGAAATGGCATGGCTACAGCACAAGGAAAGTGCTGGAGATCGCAGTACCCTACGAGCAGGAAGGCAGGGTAGGGAAAAGCCAGCAGGAGAAACACTCCCCTTACTAAAGTCAGTTAGAAACAGCTCCCAGACACCATTAGGATGTTTCTAAGAAGGAAGTATGGTTTGCCAGAAAAGGCCAGGAATGC
>NW_008825109.1:3531887-3558061 GCF_000699105.1 Pygoscelis adeliae | reverse complement strand
CAGAGAAGGACTGTTATGGTTACGCAGAGAGCTGGTGAAGAAAGCTTGCTGTTATGAAAACAAAGGTACCAAAATAATCTCTGCAGAAAGCGTGGAGGGAGCTGGGGAACTGCCATCATCAGGCAGACACAACAGCATTGACAGCCGTGGTGTGGGGATGCTGGCAGCCCTGGTAACACATGCAGACAACACTGGGCAGAATACAAAACTGATGAGCTACAGACTGCAAAGACCTGGCAGAGCCCATGTGTCTGAAGGCCGTGGAGAGGGCACACCACAGCCTCAGAACAGACCCTCGCTTTGTAGGGTCGTTTCTGACTGGCCTGAGATGGGGATCCATGCAAACAAGTCAATAGATGTCATTGCAATGCCTTCAGTCTCAACTGGAAGAGTGGCAGCATGACAACGAAGTCATTTTATACGTACGTATCCCTCTGAAATTCCAGCACCCTCTGCAAGATGCTAAGCAAAGTGATGGACCCCAAACTGCTTAAGGTTTCTGAGAAAGAATTTAAATTTTCACACAGGCAATAACACCAGGGTTTAGAAGGGAATAGGATATTACAGCTAATTAATTTTTGGTGCTACAAAGCACTGTTATTCTACTCCAAGCCACAACAGGACAGCTGAAATCACTGTTTCCTACAACTCTAAGTTCTTAGTGATAGTCTGGAGCAAAAATACTAACAATGCTCAGGTATATATGTTCCAAGATGTGCTAGTCAACAGATTTTTTTCCACCAGATAGAGGTTTTGGAAAGTAGAAGTGACCTTTCAGGATAGCTGGGCAGAGAAAATAACTTTGAACTGATTAATCTGAATTTTTTGGGATGTACGAACACAAGTAGGTTTATGGAATAAAAGTTTCGCTGGTTCCAAAAGGATAAGTTTTGATAAAATGAGGAGAGTTACCTAATGCTTTTAAGAACTAGAGGGCTGTGTTACCTAATGCTTTTAAGAACTGTGAAAAAGGCTGAGAGTATCTTTACTGTAAAGATATAAAAACTATATACATTAACTATGCTAAGTTTGTGTTCTAACCAAAAGGGAAAGATCTCCATTGTCAACTGGATGAACAATTATAATTTAAAAAAATATCAGGAACAAAGAAAGAGTGAAAGGAAGACATGAGCAACAAAGCAGGCCATTTCTTGTTGGTTAAGAAGTACTGGAAAGAAGTAAGCATTGCCAAATATCAAGCTGAGTTAGAAACTGCACAACAAAATAAGAAAAACACAGCAAAAGGCTCTTAGACCAAAGGGAGCTGCTTGCAATCAGTACAGGGTAAAGATTAGCGATTACCTAGGTATAGCCCCCAAAACTAACACCCTTTTATAGGCCTGTGCTGAGAAATTATTTGGAATACAGCGTACAATTCCCGCAGATCAACTTCAGGGAACATCTGAAGTGGAACAAATACGGATTGTAAATACGAAAGAGAGAGAAGAGCTCTTCTAAATGGTAAACTGGCTGTGGACGAGTCCTCACTGGAAATCAGAGGACAGCTTCCAGCTCATAGAGGAGAGGGGTTCTGTAATAGTTTTTCAGGAAAGGTAGTAAGAACAAGTAGGTTAAGTCATTTCGAGCCTGGCTCCTACAAATCTTTTCAAAGTACTCCTGAAGGTGGCATCGCTATAGACAGCATATTTCTGGTGCTTGAAAGTGCAGAGCACTGGCTGCCACAGACCAAATGTTACCATCAATGCAAATAAACTTATACAAACAAATTTTAAGGAGGCTGAGCTCCAATAAAAGAAACATTATATTCTCACTTTTTCACTACATGTCAAATAGAACTATCATGTTGATAATTTTTTATGCAAGTATTTCATCCCAGGGGGTAGAACACAAAAAAATCTTGGACTCATGAAAGAGATGTAAGTGGTATCACTCACCATGGCCAGTACAACCTGATTACTGACTATCATAAAGACGACCTCTTCAAACTAGAGAAAGCGTCACTTTGGTTAGATGAATTTCATAGCGCAGCTCTTAACTGCAGCAATTTTTTAGTTCCTATTTTTCCAAGATCCACGTATGCTCAGTACAAACGCTAAGTTTTCAGCTCAAGTTTCCTGCATTATCCTCAATAGAGTATTTGCAACACTGTGAAGTTGAAGTAATTTAGTTTCTCCAAATAGTTATTTTGTTCACTGGTAGTGGAAATACCTTGGACCTTTCCTTTACGTTACTTACTATCAGGATAACTGAGGAAGGAAGAAGGAAAAAATACAAGCAGTGCCCCATCTCAGCACCTAGGCTGAATCCTGGATATTCCTAGGGTAAAAGCATTGCAGAAAAGCCTGTCCCACTTGAATGGTGCCCTACGCTTTCTTGTTCTCCATGAGGCTGCCTGGCTCCATGGACCATGGGCTTGCCCAGGCTTCTCCTGGGCCTGGGACAGTAGCTCTCACTGCCATCCTTGCCAAATGCGGCTCCACACTGAGTAATACCACATGGTCCAGCAGGACAAATCTGGAGTAAATTAAGAGTAAATACCCAATTTCCCTTCTATTAGATTAGCCTGGGCGCATCAGGGTATTTATTCTGACTTTATGCTTCGTCCGATCTTCTGATGTGTTGTGGAAGGACAAGTGATACCTTTTCTGGCATGCAGTTACAATGGCTGACAGCAAACCCCATCGGGTGTGAAGTGTGTACGTTCACAAAGGTGGGTGGGCACTACTTCTATACCTTGTGTCATATGGCT
The DNA here is from genome assembly GCF_000699105.1 of Pygoscelis adeliae. NCBI lineage: Eukaryota > Metazoa > Chordata > Aves > Sphenisciformes > Spheniscidae > Pygoscelis > Pygoscelis adeliae. Next base: position 3,555,351 of record NW_008825109.1, on the reverse strand, counting down.
GCAGGAGTTTTGATTCATTACTGGGCCGTCTAAAACCAGATTTACATCTCTTAGAGCTGCACTGCTGCTTTAATTAATGCAGTGTGGGGCCGTGTTTTCTCTCCCTCTCCACCAACACACAATGGTGCTTGACGGGAATGATGTTCCTCCCTCTCAGGAGTCTGATTAAATAACGGTTCTGACCTGAGAGGCATGGCAGGCTCTTTTCTGCCCTGAATTGTGCAGCATTTTCCCTGCACTCGCCTCATCGCCCTGTGGTACTACTGGCAGTAACGGAGCCAAGCCCCAGGTTGGCATCACAGAAATACCGGTGGGGGAAATAATGAAAGGGAGGGCTCAGCTCTACCTCGGCTGCAGACCAGAAAGTCAGGTGGGTGGCACAGCAGAAAGGCAGGCTTGGGAGAAAGTCTGTCATGAATTTTCAGACTAATTTGGTTTGGTCTCCTTGGTTGTCATTGCAATGCCTTCCACGCTTATTTAAAAATATATTTATGCAGTCTGAGCAGTGACTAAAGTGGAGCGGGGCAGTCTGATATGCCATATGAGGTATGACAACAGCAGCATGCCCAGGCTTTCTTCTTTCCCAGAGGTGCTCCTGAACTCGCAGTTTTGCTGTTGGCCGTCAGGACACGACTCCAGAGGTGCCGGCGCTTCTGAGCTGAGCACACTCCAGCTTCCCCGTGCTTGGTGCCTCCAGCCGCTGCGTGGGCAGCCGGGGGCTTGCTGACAAACCACCTTGTCCTGCTCTTGGCTCCAACTCATGCACAATTTGGTTGTCTTCAGTTAAAAATTGTACTTACATAATTAATACTAAAACCAAGCTTTTCAAGGACTTTTAGCTTCATTATGTCCTTAAAACTTAGGTACTTTAGCTCTTAGAAAGAGTACTTCATTGTATAAAACCACTACATAATAGTGAAGTCCTCCAGCCTTCAGTCTGATGTATCACAAGTTCCTTAAAATCCAGCTAGCTTTAGAAATAAAACCTTCAGTTATTTTACATTAGGAAGAAAAAAGCTTAAGGACAAAAGTGGAAGCATATTTTTGCTGCATGAACAGTCTGTGGACGTTGGTTGGTGCTCAGAAACCTCTTTCTGAAATGTTTAATGTGAATTCTTGGTGATATTGTTTTGCTTCTATCACATATGCTCAATCCGTAAGATTTGAGTCATTCTCGAAGGAAACAGGAGGATCTCCATGGTGACAAACTCCTGTGGCCTGAAAAAAATGTGACAACATTTTCTTCATATCCTAACATTTTTATTTTGTGATTTTTTTTCCCCCCCAAAGCTGAGTTTACAATGATAAACATGTAAGACCATGGTTTTTAATATTCAGTATAAAAAAAATTCTTCCTGAATGTGCAAAGAAACTGTCCTCTCTTATGTACACCTGCAAAAAGTTATCAGCATGCTCCTATGTAGTGAAAACTCTCCAGGAGGCATACGTTAACACAAACTGCTGCAGACTCACCCACACGAGAGCTACCAGAGCTGGAGAATGTTATTTCCTTAGCCTTCCCTTATGAAAAATTAACACAGAAACATCTCTCTGGTAGATCCTACCAAGATGGAGATTTTAGCATTTTGTGTGTTTATATACCCTAGTGAGTGATGGCTGTAAGGCTGCTCTGAGCAAGCGGAGTACTGGGAAGCCCTTTGAAGGGGGCCAGGGCTTTGCCCCCCGCTATGATGCCAGCAACACTCAGAGGCCCCTCTCGCACCAAGGACCCACTGTGCAAAGGTCTGTACAAGCCACCGGAGGAAATTGACCATTTTCTCCCAAAGGCCTCACATTCCCAATAATGAAATTTGAGCCATTTTCCCCAAATCACTGGAAATTGTAAAAGACAGAATAGCCATCCTAGTTAGGGGGAAAAAAACAGCCTCTTGTACTTCACACCAGCTTGGAACGGGTCAGTCTCAAAAATACCATGGGATGCAACTGTGATTTTTGCACAGACTCAACTCACATTATATACGCAAAGTAATTCTAGCAGTTGCCTTGCTGTTGGTACATCATACAATCTGTGTGAATAAAACTATCTGGGTTTTTAATTGGAGGATTATATGGTGCAAAATGGCTGGCAAAGAAAGCCCAATTGTGTTTTGCTCTTCCAGTGCTCTGTACTCACACTGATGCTGTTAAAAACACTCCAGAACTTTCAAAGCCCCTGTAGAACAAGAGCCAGCTGAGCTTATAAATTTTCTTATTGCTCCCAACATGTTAAACAGCAAAATCATTTATATTACTGCTTCTTGTAAATATTCCAGATCATGCTTTTCTCAGTAAATTGCTTTTCATGTCAAGTTTTTTTCAGTATCTGTAATTACAGTAGGGTTGCACAACCAGTTCCCTAAGAAAATGGCCTTGGCTTCCCCTAATCTTACACAGGTTTTATAACAGAATATTTATATTTATTCAGTAGGGTAGCTCCTGATTTATAGTGGTTTGTTACCGAAAGAAAAAAAGAAAAAGAAAAAGAAGGGCCAGTGAATTATAGAACAGTTTTTTTAACTTTGATTTCTGGAAAAAAAATTCTGGAACAAATGAACAATTTGTAAGTGTGAAAATGAGTAACAGATAAAATGCATTTGTCAAGGACAATCTGTCGAATTAACCCACATCTTTTCTGGGTGATAGGTCTTGTGAGTAAGGGAAAAGAAACAGAAGTTACGCATCTAGAATTCAGCAAGCTTTCCGCTGTCTTACGTGATGTTTTCATTGGCAGAACAGGGAAACACGGACTAAATGAAACTATGACTACAAGGTGCAAAAATAATTAGATCATATACAGACTGCAATTATCAAAGATGAACTCATCAAATGAGAGGATATATTGACTGGAGTACATCTGCCACCTGTCCTGAACTTAAGTCCATCGTGGGCTTTTGTTAGTAACCCGACGGCAGCACCGAGCACTCACCCGGCACACCTGCCTGGGACAAAATGCAGGCTGCAGTTGCTTGATGCCTGTCCAGTGTGGCATTGGTACCGCTGGTCCTGCCACCCCTGCGGTGGGGGGATGGCCTAGACCTGCTCTTGGGTAACTACGGTAGCTCACCTCTTTGTCAATGGTTCTTTCCCCATGCTTCTGTTCTCAGCAGCAAGCACTGGCTGTGTTAGTTCTTCTTTGCCCTCAGCAGTGGTGGTAAGAATTTAGTATCGGTCAGCGCTAAATCTGTCACTGACTTCAAGGGCAGTGATGGTGCACTGCTCTTGTCGCCATTGCTAGTGGGGATCCTGGGCTCAGTTCAGCGGTCTAAACATAGGGTTCATAAGGCGTGTGAGATGTGTGGCGTTGGCAGAGGTTACACAGCACTCAAATCCTTCTGCAGGAGCAGCTAGACACTAGCTGGGGTGCCCAGGGCATCTCAAACAGCACTGGATGCCTATGTTGAGGCAACACATCCAGTGGAGCCTAGCAGGCAACTCCATTTGATCGTTTGAATCCCCCTCTAGCCTGTGCTGATGGGACCCAGTAATCTCCTTTGACTGTAATAAGAACTGAGATTCCTGTCTCACATACAGACCCCTACATTTTTTCTTAGTCGACAGGTGAATCATACTTCAACTACTTTTTATGGAAGTTTTGTGGGACATTCAGTAGTATGGGTCCAATACCAAACCATTAAAGAGAATAAGAGTTTTGCCCTACCCTTCATAGATGGAAGAGGCCTTCAAGTCTTGGGCACAAGGTTCCTTCATTTGGTTCCTTTTATGGTTCTACTGTTACTGACAAATGGACAATATTAGCTCTTATTAATTATTTCCTCCCCATTATCACCAAGCACTTTACAGACAGGGATAGCTAATCCTGCCTTTCTCCAGACACAGAAATAGCGACACCAAGACTTGCTCCCAGATACATGGAAAATCAGTGCAAAATTAAGAACAAGACCACATGATTCTCAGCATATCCACCCACTAAGTCTTGCTGACCTGTGATAAATTTTAATTGCAAATTAAATTTTTGCTGATCTAATAGAAAACTGCATTAAATTTCCATGCATCAAAACCCAGAAGCAATAAAGAAAAAAAGATGCAGAAAGAGGAGAGGTTTTAACCTACTGCATATGTATTCAAAGTATCATTGCTGTCTTGCACTTCCCATCAAGGATTCCAGCTCTGGGCACTTCACTCACATATGTTTGGGATCACATCATGTTAAATGCAAAAGCCTTGGTGTCTCCCTTCCCTCTTTTATTACATGAGGTTTGATCACGTGGGAATGGAGCAGAATCAGGCAAGAAGAGATCAGTTCTTCTGCCATGCTTAAAGCATTCATGTTCATTAAGTCCTGGTGGGGCATACATACAAAAATGGAGGCTTCCAGCCAAACAAAATATATTATAGAATATTGAGAAATTGTGAGTAATGAGATGTATGACCCAGCATCACTCAGCTTTCTCATTTCCAAATTGCAATGAGATCTGAAATTGCCCACTTTCATGTCATTTACTGAGGATTAACAAAAAGATCCATTCTCTCTCACACTGTGCTCCCTAGAGAATTTCTAAATCATGTGATTTTGCCATTGTGGTCCTGTTCTGCTTTCAGAAGTGTTTCTGGAAAAATGTCTATTGTCCCCAAATGCCTGTTAATTGTGCTCAGTTTACTATGAAATGATTGTTTTTTCTTCTACTGGCTTATCCTGCAAATCAAACAGAGATAGCTCATCCATCTGAGCTCACGCTTTCTTGCACATTAACAACAGTGCAGAAGAAAGCTAAATTATGCCCACAGTTATTGCAGTCAGTCATGGTCTCCTAGTTAATCTCAGAGTAATGTCACTGGAATCCCATTATCTTCAGCAGTAGAGATTAGGCTGAATTAAGCAGCTATTTTCCACCAAGTTCCTCCTCCACCATTTACTGAATTTGCAGGGCTAATACATAGTATTAACAGCTTTCCAACACAGCCCAGATTTAGTGCTTCAACGAAGCGCACATTTTCTTGACTACCTGTACAGTGTACATGTGCATTAAAAAAGTGGGGTGTTGAGGGCAATGCAAGCAGACAAAATTCATCTGCATCTAACTTCAGCAGAACAGAACTATTCAGTTTAAAGACAGTATATATAAACCATCATTGATCAGATTAAAACTGGCCATGAACAAGGCCAGAAACTGGAGCTCTAGCTGTCAGAACGATGAGGTCCTGGAACAGTTTTCTTCTAGAAAAATTAGGCATGAAATTGAGAGTAGCCAAAATTGAGTGAACTGAGTGAATTGAGAGTAACCCTGGTCCTTCGTGAGGGCTGCAAGAGCAGTGTGCTCCAGCCTGCCCGTCAATGGACAACCTCTGGAGGTGACTCCAGGTACGAAGGATGCCTGTGCGCGCATGGAGACTGCAGGCTTCCCACCCCACCACCACCTGCCTGCACCTCCCAGCCCCTGGCCGCCGGACTCCTGGGACAGCATTAGAGCTGCCGTCTCCTTTTTTGATTAAACTGCTGTTTCATCTGGGCTGGTAATTTGCACTCCTAGGATATAGATTCCAAATAAATTAAAAAGGAAAACTGAAGTAACTACAATTTGATGTGAAAACAAAAAGAGTCTGATCGGCGGAACCTAAAACCTGTGATACATTTTTAACATTTCAGCATGCACACAAAAGTTATAAAGGTATCTCTAAAAACTCCAACTGCTGCTGTAACAGAGGTGTGTTCATAAATGATCAAGAAAGTTGTAACTGGGTATTTAGGCATTTGCAGACTAATTTGCCCCCACAGCACTCAATTTCCTCTCCTTCTCCCATAATTTTCTTTAACTGTAATTTCATTTCAATTCCTACTCACTGTAAGATCCACATGGCATTAGCTGTAGTTGTACTCAAGGAACCTGCCAGTTTGCCAAAGGCTCTTCTGAAGTTGGTTACAACATACTTTGTGCCAAGACATGTTCAATAGCTCAGTAATCTATTAGTCATATTAAATTGAAGTATCTGAGCTTGAGCCATTGCACATTTCAGGAAAGCATTGGCAGCACTGGAGTAAATATAGCCATAACTCAGTTTTCCTGGGTTAAAATTCTCCATTTGTTTTTATTACATATGGAAAAACTCAAATGTATTCTGAGTTTAAAACACCGCTACTGCTACCACAGATCAAAATTGCACTCACTTAGATAGTACATGGGAAACCTCTGGTATCAGGGAGGTTGTATGGAAGGGAAGAAAAAAACCTGAAAGGCTCCAAGATGGCAGAAGTTTGTAAGCTGGGAAACCCATGTCTCTTTAAGATGCTCCCTGTGAAAGCTTAGAAAGCTCCTTCTCAAATTAATTTTGCATACTTCTAGAGGCCACTAATGGATGTGAACACTGATGTTTTCTCTGGCAACTGTGAATAGAGGATCATGCATGAAGTCTTACTGGAGCCAGCTGCAGACCATGTGGTCTAGCTGAGCAATTAAAATACCTAGATAGTGCACTCAGTGCAATGCGTACAATTACCGCATCTTCTTACCAGCTTGTAATCTTGAGACTTTCCAACAACAGAACCTCTGTTCTGGCTTTTGAACACAACCAAATAGCAGCAATCCATTAAAAGACTTGTTAAGTTGTCTAGAATAGCTTCAGTGGTATTGCTTTCACACTGAGAAATCAATGAAGCCTTTCCAAATACCCATAAATCGCCTTGAAATATTTCTTAATAATTTAAATTCCTGCCCAACTCTGCTGAAGTCAACCGCATTAAACAGACGTGGTTGTATGACAGAGCTCAGCAAAGGACTCAGCTGAGGGGGAGATTTGGGAAGAAAGACAGAGGCCCCAGTAAAGCTCCCAAGCAAAGCGGTGCATGTTGGCCCTGGGACACCTCCAGCAGAAAACTTCCAGCAGAAAACAAACGTTTTAAAAAAAATCACTTGAAATTTTACCAGTAGAGGGAAACAGAGCACCTTGGCTGCGACCTGCTCAGAGATGCAGGGCTGTCACTGGCCTCTTGAGTGCCCCTTTTCCTTGGTGATGAATTGTTCTCCTGTCTCTTCTCCTGGCGAGCACCGGGTTGACCCCTTGCTTTCTGCAGCTGTACACTTGTGTGCGGGCAGCCCCGTGCCTGGGAGCAGGCAAGGCCCTGCATGGGCCACCCCCATCTGCTCAGCTCAGGGGATGAGCAATGCCTTCAACACCTTGCTGTCCGGGCTTGTCCCTTCCCGAAAATGGGATAGTGTTTGCCCTTGGTGTATAAATGAAACCTCCAAAGTTGGTTGCATAAAGTTAGATTGCTAAATCTCCATTAAAGCACTTAAATACGAGTAGCTTAATCTTCAAAGCGGTTACATACCTCTGACAGGGGAATTTGTGGCTTCTTAGCACTTCTGAACATCAGGCCCCTAAAGATGTACTTCTGCACTTATGTTTGGCGTTAGGATCCTGGCTAGAGGGACAGAGTTGTTGTTGGGGGGTGTTGATTTGTTTTTCTCAGTCTGTTAAGAAACAACACTTCTATATGCAACCTATAATTGGTGGTTTTGCTTGCTTTTCAGCCTCTGCCTTTTTCATAGATGTGACTGTGGTATAGAAGTTTAGACAAAAAAACAGTGTATCTATATCTTGCATGGTACAAATGGAACAGCAGTTCCTTGAAAGGAGTAAGTTCATAAACTTTCAAAGGAAAAAAAATTCCTTGCTTTCCCTGGGATGGATCCTATCTTTGGCAGCTGGAGAGCAATAGCATGATCAGAGATATTTTTCTGCTCATGCAAATGTGTGTGCAACCTCTGCTTCACCACCCATCCCAGCTTTCTCTTCTCTGTCCCATGTCCTGCAGTGGCACTTTCGTGTTCCAAAAAATGACTTCTGTTAGAAGCTGTGAAGGAGGGAAGCTGGCAGGCTGTGTTTTAAATCTGCCGTTATTCGTCCAGCAGATGTACAGAGTGATACCAGGCCCGTGGTTGTAACCTACAGCAACGAGTTGTAAGCAGCTTTTTCAATGGACTTCATTTTCTGAAGTCATGCTGTGGGGAGGAAGAGTGCTCTGAGGTCTGGGTCTCCCATCACCAAAGCAAGGGACTTGCGGTGAGGTGCCATAGTGCCTTTGGCCAGGACTTGTGGGGAGGCAACGGGACTCATGCCAGCGTGGAGCCAGGATGTGGGTGCGATGGGCACCTGGGCCTGAAAGGCAGTCCTGGATCCTGCAGCTGAGAGCATCCCTTCCATAGACCTAAACATGCAACCCGTTATCTGCACATACAAATGCAACAGCTTAAATTGATATTTCAATTCCAGAAAACCACAGACTCACAGCAAAGTAGGCAAGAAGTGTGAGTTATAGTTAGTGGAGTTTTTACAGGTTCAGTTTCCCTGTTGAGTAGCCCCATGCCCATTAACGTGCTCTTCTTCTTAAAAGAGACAATACTCTACAACCATTCAAAAGCCATTTTTAAAAAAGTGTGTCTCATTAAGAGGGTTATCATTCCTTAGATAAGATCAATAGACAAAGCTGATTTTTCCAAGAATTGAGGTTATTTTGGGGTTTAGTCTTGTCCTTGAAAACTTCTCTTGCATTGAAAAATAGGTCTTACAGAGGAATGATGAGGAATTACTGAAAATGAGACAGTCTGAAAGCATTGCACAGGAAACGTGTATTTTTTCAGTTGCACTTTTACAGGTTTGTCAATGAAAGGTGTAGATGTAGCACCACATCTGCATTTTATGGGCAAGAATCTTTATTTTTCTTCTTTCATAAAAACTATACCATTATAATAATCACTGTTTATCACAAAAAGTTTGTACATGGCTGGAAAAATGTAGAACAAATGATACAGGACATTAAATTATCAGTATCATTTGTTTCGAAGTGAGAACATACAGAAGATTATTTCAGAATCTGCATTTTTTACAAGCTTTCTCTGTGTTTTGTTCTATTTTATTTTAATAGCAGTCTGCGCAGGAGCGATAGAGACAAATTGTTAAAAGCTTTTTTCAGAGTGGACTATAAGCTGCGAGTAAAATGCAACAGATAGGATTATATTAACTTGCCTCAGTCATCAAGCATTTTCTTCTCCCTGTTATCTTTCATGGCAGCAGCATTGCTTACTTGACTAATTTTTGCATCTTGTTTGTTGGGAGGGGAAAACCAGAAAGTTTTCTTATGCTTTACTCATTTCAGCTGATTTTCTTTTTTGCAAAGAATGATGGGATTAGCTAAAAATAAATCTGGTATTGGCAGTGTCAGCTGTTCCACAACATAAATTACCTTCCAAAAATCAAAATATTGGATCAAAATTAATTTCCTCCAAATCATTCAATCTGAAAAACTATTTCCTTCTTAAGTAACCTGGATCATACTTTCAGGTTTTTCCTTGTATCTACAAGGACAAGGAACTTGCTTTCTAATGGAAGAAGTGTTTTTTCCATTTTCCTTTGACTCTAGAGGATAAATACCTAATCCGTTACATCTTAATAAAATCCTGAGAGTCAGGAACACAAATTAACAGTATTGTCAAGATTTTCAAAGGCTGGTGGATAAGGCTGGACAACAGCTTCATCAAATGCCTTTTATTCAGCTACCTATCTCTTGTAACAATAATTGGAAAGAATCGTGCTGTATCCTTAAATGATTTCTTAAGCCTCTCCATTTCTGTGTGACTTCAGCTGAGGGATGGCTTGGGTAACAGAAACCCAGTTATATGTTGTTTTCCTTTTCATAAAACATGCTCCCCTTGTTTGAAAAAAAACACACTCAAAACCAGGAAAAATGTTCTGTTCCAAAATAATACCTGATAGCAGTGCTAATGGTGTTTTATTTAACAGGGCTCTAATACTCACCACCCATGGTGAGTACGAAGTCTACAGAGCAATCATCTTAAGCAGGCCATTAGCATTCTTTACAAATGTCAAAATAAAAAATGTCTCCTTAAACAGTATGTATTTTCTGTTCCGTCTTTTTTCTCCTTGTATTTAAAACTCTTTCGATTAAAAATAAAGAGCTCCTTTGGTGCTAACTGTCCCAGTAAGAGTGTGTTGTGTTGACTGTTTGGGCCGCGGTGATGCACTCCCCTCGAATGCTATTGCCGTTTGCTGGTAGTTGTCGCGAATGCTGACTGCTTGACCTGAAGTTATTTTACACTCTTTTTGCCAGCTATTTTTCCCGTGTTCTTAAGATTGAAGCAAATAGTAACTCAGATTTGGAGATCCATATAAAGCATAAAAATACAGTTCATATTTCACTAAACTGATTTATATTTGAAGTAGCTATTTATTGGAGGATGTACTTTCCTACAGAAATAAGCTTCAACAAAAAAGTGCCTTGCAATGGCCTAGTGAAAACCATCTTTGCATCTGTATCTTTGCAAATGTTGTCATACCCTAGCTTGTAAATTATTCAGATGGAAACATTACCCTGTATATAATCACACTGAAGAGCTGTGAAATGAAGAGTGGTGCACGGGGACTGAAGGAAAGTGTGTAGAAGAGACTTTGTAAGTAGCCTTCTCTATTCCTCGAACTCCCAAATCTGCAAGGGCTTCTGATGTCTACAAGAGAAGAAATTGCTTTTGGGTGCTTTACTTGAAAGGGAGCACTCTCCTCACCCTGCCATGTCATTACTTTCCCTGAAGCATTGTAGCAACAGACGAATACAGTTTATAGCGGATGCTTCTGGGGTTTTATGCTATTTGGTTAACTGCATGACACTGAGAAGTTTAATATTGGACAAGCTTTCTGCTCTCTTACTTTGATATTAGTTTGAAGTGATTCCATGTGCACTTTTGTATACATATAGATATTTAAATCTAGTAACTGAGGTGATACTTCAGTGCCAAGGTCAGAGTTACATATTTTTTTAACCTGCCAATAATAAATGATCAAATTTTTTGCACCTCTTGCCCTTGAATGTAATCTATCTATTCCGAAGTGGGGATTATAGTTTAGTACCGAAATTCAGCTAGCAGGTATATTGTTTTTGAGCAAGATATGTGGACTTCCAGATCTGCAGATAAAGCTTTGTTATAGGGATTCTTCTTCTTCTCCAAAAATATAAGCAGCAATATAATACTTGACCATTACCTTATAAAGAGAATATTTACATTGAAGAAGCATCAGCTTTGCAGAAATCAGATGCTATGTCCAGCTGGAATCAGGTATGTTCCTCAGTGCGTGTAGTCACTGGTAAATAGCAGATCTGATTACACACTTTGCAACATAAATCAGAAGTCAGAATGCTGTTACAAGTTGTGACACTTCAAATTTCAGTCTACAGGGCAAAGCAAGAAAAAACTTTATCGTTATCACTTGCTGCAATATTTTTCTGTTGCCTTCTGTTCTGTAAAGCAAGTTTTCACTCATTTCCTTCAGACCAACACTGCAGTTTCAGAAAAGGGGGTTTCTTTATGATGAACTGAGAAACGTGCAAAGACCTATTTTTACAGTTTCCATTGCTGACTGGGAATGCAGTGCGCAGAGGCTCCCTCTGCCCAGTGGTAGTGCTCAGCCCCGTCTCTCCCTGCACCGGGGCACCCATCTCCCCCTGCAAGGCTGCCTTGGGGTGGCTGGCTGCCTGGGGGACAGAGCAGTGTCTGTGGATGTTTTGTGGGCAGAGAGTGACGTGCCTGCCAGGTGCGCTGCCTCAGATGCATACTGTAGCATTTGGCCATGATCGTGTCGTTTTCTCCTATCAATTTTCACAGTAAATATAAGGACACGCAGTTATTTTGCTATACAAAGCAATGCCTTATTGTACTGAAATCTTTTTCTTCCTCCACTTGCTGCTGTAGTAATTAATGTGATTTTATTATATTCTGAATTTTAGCAAAGACTGGATATTTGGTGATTTCTCCTAAAAACCAGTTCCAGACAGTTTGAGGGTGGCCTCTTCACAAGTGCTGCCTAAACAGTGATCACTCTTGGAGCTCATTTCCAGCTCTTTTTCCAGCAACCATTTCCCTGTCAGTAGTCAGATTTCTTCCAGGTGAAACGTGAAGCCCAGGCCTGACCCTGCAAAGACTTCAATGAATGAGTATTTAGAGATAATGTGCACCATGCCCCAGGCTGGCTCCTAAGAAGAAAGCTCCCTATAAAGACTGTAAGAATTTAGGAAGTGGGTTTGTTCATCAGCTGCACCAAGTTAACTTTATTTTTTGGAAGCTCATCTAAGTTTGTGTACTCATAATTTGTATTTTTTGCTGAGACATCTGGCAAGGCAGACTATCCTGTGCTTGGTTTGGTCAAACAAACAAGCTCTCATCACTAAGGATTTTAAGGAAATTATCTGCATTGTACTTGGGTCTTGCATGGATGGGATGATCTGACTAAGGAAGCTAAATGCTCTCCTACAAGCAAGAGGAAGGCTTAGATTTGAGTGATGGAGATTGTTCTTAGTCATAGTTACAACATCGTAACAGCCAAAGAGCAGTTAAATGGGTGTTACCTGCATTATAAAGGCAAAATGAAAAAGGATTTCACCCTGGAAAGCCTGGTCTTATTCTGGTGCCCCTAAGCCTCCAGAGAGGATGCTTATCAAGGCTGTGAACTGTAAAGCAGGTAAATGTGCCTGAAAAGCACTCCTCTCCCCCCCTTATATGCTTGCTTTCCCAGCTCCCCTACGGCACAGCGCGTGTGGAGGGACCTTGGAAATGCACGGGTGGCCTGACCAGGAGATCCAACCCCACAGGGCCACGTGAGGCTACCGGTCAGCTCCTGCCCTCAGCCCATGGTAGCAGATCAATTAATCATGACATTTTAAGAAAAATCTCCGGGAGCCATCCGGTTTGGGAATAGCTAAATGGTGGCTGGGGCTAATTCAACAAAGAGATGTTTCTGAGCCAACAGCAAAGTAATAGTCTTCTCAGATACCCTCCACACAGGGGCTTTCTGGAGCCTCTAGCTCTTGCCTGGTCAGTGAAGTATGGGAGATGTAGTAACACAGCCAGCAGTCACGGAGGAATTAGGCCAGGCTTGAATTTAGGGCTGATGATAGCTTAAAGGAAGAATTTTGAAAATAAAGCAATACTGTTGGTGAGAGAAGTAAAACTCAACTCAAGGTATACGCAATTACTGAAAAATGAAAACACCTGTTCCATCACTTGTATTTATTGCTAGAGGCAGAGGTCATGAAATTGCACCCTGTATGTTGTCACCAGAACGAGGAGCTGTCATCCAGTTTACACAGAGCAGAGCCCACTTCCTGATCCAGAAACTGCTACAATGCATTTTGGATTATTTTTTTCTTTCATGGAAAGAAAAATTTACATATCTGCTCTTCCTTAATTGAAATAAATCACCTTGACTAAACATACTGTGTGCTTCTCCTGCACACAGCAGCTCTCAATTCCCTAAACTAGAGACTCTCACAACTTGTGTCTTTCCTATTTATCTTTTGCTAAATTATTCAGTTAAAATAAATGATCTCCCCCAGGTTATATTTTAAAAATAAAATAAAATCATAGAATTATGCAGGTTGAAAGGGACCTCTGGAGGTCATCAAGTTTGATCTCTGCTCAGAGCAGGTCCAGCTGCCGCAAATTGCTCAGGGACGCGTCCCATCGAGTGTTGAATATCTCCAAGGACAGCAATTCTACAGCTTTTCTGAGCAACCTGTGCCAGTGTTTGGCCACCTCCAGGGTGAAATATTTTTCCATATATCTAAAATGGTTCATGAAGTATTTTGCGGCAAAAAAAGCAGTTGCTCATTAACAGCATAAAAGCTCCTGCACCAGACTAAGTCACACATTAAAACAGGGAAATGTTTGATAACCATCAGCAAATGACTGATGACAGTATATAGTAGAATAAATGTTAAATAAAAGGTAGTGAATCTGTTTTGAAGATTTTTATAGTTTTTTTTTTTAACAAAGAAAACAGTTTAACCATAGGCAGTCAACACACTTGCAAACTCAGGCTGGTAGTTTATCAAGGCACAAAAACTCTCTGAATTCAGAATTATTATATTAAAAGTTGAAGAATTCAAGGAAATAAACACATTTATATATAGAGAGATATGTATTAAGAGGAAACCCCAGGCAACTCTCTAGAGCACTAGCACTGCTTCTCCACGTACACTAGACACATGGATAAGTAGCTACACAATATCCTTTTAACACGATCTCTCTCTTACAGCTCCCCCAGTGAATTTAGCTCAAAAAAATCCATTAATTCCCATGGGAACAAGTTGTACTCATTTTCTTCTGCAATTTGTCTTCCCTGGCATAGATCTGTGGGTTACAGCTTTCATTTTGTTATGCTGATGGGGTCAGGGCCACAAGAAGAGCCTTGTACTCCTTCACACCATGTTCCCCAAGCCCAGGATCAGAAATGCTCAGTCCCACAGCAGGATTTGGGTGCCATGCCGGGGGCAGAGAGATGGCCCTGGCGTGAGCGGTGCTGTCCTGCCGCCTGCGCCTTGCGTGCCCCATGCATCCCCACCTTCCTGCGCGATGCTGAGAGAGGAGGGAGGTGCGGGGAAACGCGTGGTCAGAGCTGTGGCAAAGTCCTGCCCCACGCACTTGCCTCCACCTGCCAGAGCTGGGGGTCCAGCGGGCAGCAACTGCTGCCTCAAATTTCCAGAGACCGGCAACTCAGGTCTTAAAGTTGCCCAGGGACTTTTCAGGACACCAGGTCTCTAAGGAAGAAAGTGAGACTTCGCACGTTCACCTCTCGGCATGTGCATAATGTGCTGCCCTCTTCCATACCATGGCCATTTGTTCCTGGCAGGGCTGGAAATGGAGCGGGTTTCGACTGCCTGTGACCGAACTGGTCTTGGGTCACTCAGCAAGACGTGTCCCTGTGACCACTGGGCTGTCCTGGACAAGTTGTGACACAGCGTGGCTCAGGAAGGACATTTCTGCTGGAAAAGTTGTGACTGGTAAGCCGCTGTTTCTTCCTCCCAAACATGCCATTTTTTACCAGGCAACAGAAAGAGCCAAGAAAGGAGTTTTAGAGGCCAAAACTGCACAACTTCTTTGGAAGCAGAAGAAACCAATGACTAACATTTTAAATGTGTTTTATTGTTGTTGATTTGTTTGTTCTCCATGTCACTGAACGGGCTTAGTGAGACGTATCTGCTGGACATGCAGCAAGGGCTGCCTGCCTCCTGATTTTGCAACCTCTGGTTGCATCCATGTTGCAAAGTAAGAGACGGTTAGAGCACCTGACTATCTACAGCAGTGAATGATAGCTTATACCCTGGCTCTCTTTGAGACTACTCCAGCTACCCCTTTCCAAGAAGAATCGGTAGACAGAGCTAGCCCTAAGCCAGAGTGGCCAAAAACCAAACTGTGCCACCTAGTCTCAGGGCTAGGGGTTGGGTTTTGGCCCTTTATCATGCAGTTATCTTGAGAAATCGCTGGCTGAGAAGTCTATCTCTTCATGAGGGAGTGAAGAAAATAAGTAAGTAAGTCTTTATAAATCCATAATAGCCTGTCAAGCAGGACAGTAGATGCAGTTCCTAAGAGACGAAGTTCCTCACTACATGACATTTGGAAGAAGGAAGACTTCTTGGGCAGCCACATTGCAGCAATGGTTTCCAGGGAAGTGGACAGAGTCAAAACGAAAGAAATGTCTGAACTGTGAGCAAGGAAAATGGGAAGAGAAACTGAAAGCTTTGGACTGAAGTAGGAATAGATAGTGTGGGTGTGTTTGTGTGTCCTAAAGGGGCAGAGATTAGATAGGATTAAAAACATCATAAAAAATGTAAAGGGATATAAGTTAGAAGCTGTCAAGTGAAGGGAATTGATAAATAGAACAAAAAGAAATATCCGTGGTTGAATGGCTCAGGGACATAAGGAAGAGTACAGAAACAAAAGCACCCTAGTAACAGCATAGGTTACTAGCTAGTTAGTAAGATAAAACTATTGCAAATGATACAGTGGTGGCACAAGCATCATTTTGTCCCAGAAGTTTCTTCATCTCTGGCTTGCTGGGTAATGTCATATGGTGACAGGACATACAGAAATGTTTTGTCATTTTACAATCACAAGCCAGTTGTTTATCTGAACAGCATTGTGATTGCCCAGGATTGCAGCTCTGTGGCAGGGAGGGACAGGTCTTCAGGACAATCGAGGTGTCACAGAACCAGGGTTTCAACATGCCTGGAGAAGTCGGCTCTTCCCTTAAACTAGGGAGAGCACACCTAGTTATGAACAAACGTGGTTGCTAAAGTAATTTTTTTATAGTGGGGATATTTATTTAAGTCTTCATTTAATCAAATATTGATCTTCTAATGAGGATTCAAAACTAGAGATGAAGAACTGGGAAGAAAAAATCAACTTCACAAGAACAGGTCTTTGTTCTGGTTCTTTCTCCTTTGTAGATCAGATGGAGACTCAAGTAACATCAATTTAACAAATTACACGCCATTAACTAATATGCCATAACTGTGCATTTTCACTCTCTTAGCCTATTCCATGTGTGTTCTAATGTCTCACTGAGAGTGGTCTAGGCCAAGTTACCTTGTCTAGCAACTGGGGAGTAAACAGGGTGAATTCAGCTCCACAGACCCACAAATGGAATTTGGCTCAGATAGCTGAGTGTAGGTGTCTCCTTGTGAGCTGGATGTTGAAGGTCCCTTTACAGCCCTTGGATACCCGCTTGGTCTGGCCAACCCTGTCTGGAGGGCACTTAGCAGGGATGCCCACTTTGGGGCAAGCTGAATTGTTCCTTGGCTTCATTGCCTGCATTAACGGGGGCTTAATTCAGGTCTGCTGTTATACCTACCTTCCCAAACAAACGTCTGGGATACCCCAGGGGATCTCAGATGATGTTAGGAACCTGTAAATGGGTGCACGATAAACCCTACAGACAGTGGAGTGGTGCACCGGGTGCAGGACATGGCTGTATTGACTAGGCTGTAGGAGGAGGACAGACACCCAGTTCATATTGTATGCCCCCAAAACCAAGGTGTCCAAATTTGGAGCTGAATTTGGCCCTTTCCGACTGTTTCTGTGGCTTGACTGACTTACCAAGCCACGGTGGCCAGATTGTGTAGGCAAAGTGTCCTTAGTTGCTGCCAGCAGACATTTCCCCTCTTCTTTTTGTTTTTATCTTTCCCATCCACAGCACGGCACTCGTCCCTACTCTCTTGCCTTGTTTTTATCTTGTAAGCTCTTTGTAGCACTTAAGGCAGGCTGTTAAAGATAAAATACAAACACCTGGTACCACTCAATCATGGTTACAGCAGTCTCTGGTAACTGGCTTCTACATGGACGTGACACATTCCAGCCTGATGTGAAAAGAGCTTAGGACTCAAGAATTTTTGGCTTCCTTGAAGCTTTATGCATGCATTTCATGCTAACAGCTCAATGTGGCAGTCACATACAGCCTTCCCCTACCTACTCCCCCGCTGCTGGTGTGTTAGGAGAAATAATTCTCACTCTGTGGCTGCAAAAGATAACAAAAAAATCTCAGTAATGCATGAACCAGGCACCCCTCACCATTTCAAGCTCAGCTATGCTGACAAGCCATGACATTGTGCTGCAGAATGGTCTCACGGGTGACCTGAAACACCCCCTGCCATATGGACCACTGCTCCATCGCACAATTTCATAAGGATGCTCACAGGCGTGATTTACAGGAGGCAGGGATCGTTAGTGTTCTGCCAGTTGTAATCTCTGCTCAAGTGTGTATCAGTGATGGCCGGGGTGGGGGTGGGGGTTCTGCGTGCTGGAGCCTGGAGGAAACAGGTTGTTTTCTGATTATAGGGATCTGAGCTACATGCATATTGTTCTCAGTTACACAGTGTGTTTGATTACTAACATTCTGGAAATCGCAGGCTGTTCTTCTGGCAAAACCGATTCTTTTCTGTAATCTCACAGCATGACCATCATTGTCACTTGAAAATGACTTTTCCAGGATTGTGTTTTATACCACAGCTTTCCTCTTCCCTTAAAGTAGCTTTCATCTGTGTTTTTCACAGATGCAGCCAGAGCACGTGCTGGAAAGCACCAACCAGGGCATCATTCTGTTCCTTTCAGTATTAAGCATGTTCCCGTTAACAGTAGCTGCTGTGATATGTGGGAGCCCTGACTCTGGAGCAGGTTCCCACTGAGCTAGTGACTCCACAAACCCAGAAAGTGAGAAGTTACACCATGGGAATTTACAGCTGAAGTATATATAATAGGTATGTATGAAGTACATGAATACAAGGAAGTCTATGTAATATGGTAAGGGAGGAAATACAAATAAGATGATCTCAGTGAACATGGCAGAGAGTATTTTTGGCACACGAGCAGCCTAATATGTTTGGTCAAGCTTTTTTAAGTGGGGCAAGGTGGTAGTGGGAAGGTAATATTGGTTTGTAAAGATGTGCAAAAAGATGTGAGCTCTTTGGACATACTTTTTTTCATGCTTGTGTTGTGCAGCCACAGTTGCTAACGAATGGCAAGAAGAGCACGGAATTAGCTCCACGGGTGGTAACAGGGAGCTTTCCTCCCATGGGAAGGGCAGCAAAGACAAGGTAGTTGGATGAAGAGAGCTGGTATCTGAGTAACAGCTGCAAGATAATATTCAATATTATCCAGTTTGGGGCCTCCCAGTTCAAAAGAGCTATGGAGGAACTGGAGAAGGTCCAGCAGGTTACCAAGGTGGTGGGGACCTAGAGCACACAACCCAGGAGAGCTTGAAGGACCTGAGCTGGTTTACTCTGGAGAAGGGGAGGCTAAGGGCTGATTTAACAGCTGCCTAATACTGCCTACAACTGCCCAAAGGGCTACTGCAAAGACCTTGGAGTCAAACTTTTCCTAGTAATGCCAGACAATAAAGGCAAGGACAACAGCCACGAGTTGTGGCCTGGGAGTTTTAGGTAGGACATAAAAGGTTTACCAGAAGAGTAAACTTTTTACTGGAGCAGTTACCCAGAGAGGGGAATCCCCATCCTTGGAGATTTTCAAGACTTGGCTAGACAATGCAAGGCTGGCCTGATCTAGCTTTCGTAATAGTCCTGCTTTGAGCAGGAGATTGGACCAGAGGCCTCCAGAGGTCCCTTCGAGCCAGCATCTCCGTAACTGCAGCGATGCTCTGCTTGCACCCAGAGCTTCAAAATAACATTGCTGACAAAATATGACCAGTGCGCAGCAGCACCTCCTGCTGATGTAGGGTGTGATCTGCCTCATCATTCCCTTCCTAAAGGTTTAGGTTTTCTATCTCTTCTCTCAGATTACCTCTCTACTGCTAAATAAATGAAGGGTAGGGAGCAAGCCACCTTCGCCACCCACTGCCCATCATGCTTTCCTGTGACTGGATCTGGCAGGGTGCTGACCGAGCTCCACAGGTCACCGGCCACAGGATGCCCTGCACCTCAAGTGCCTCGGCTTGTCTAGGAGTCCTCAGGCTGCAGGCTGCATCTCCTGCCAACAGCTTCAGGGAAGCAGCCCAGGAGGAATGCTCTCCCCTCCCTGAATGGCTGGTGAAGGAGGCATGGAAAGGGCAGCAAAGGGGTAACTTCCGTGGTCTCATGGTAAACGTATCAGAGAGTGCAAGTGCTCAGCATCACTTCAACCCTGCAAAGAGCCTCTGGAAAGGAAAGGTATGATGAACACTGCGGTGTGCATCCCTCAACTTCTAAATGTCTCTGCTGTGAATAGGATTTGACAAAGAGGAGCCAGGCAGCCAGACACAGAGCTGTCACTAGCAGTTTGGGAGAACGTAATTACCCAGTAATGAGGAAAAAAACCCTGTTTATGGCATGCTGAATTACATGGGTAGCTGTTCAGGTGGAAGGTAGAGTATGAGCCAGCCACAAACAAATCCGAGTGGCTATGCAATTCAAACTTCTAGTAGTCCTAGCTACTGGCTCTGCAACAGGCAGCTGAGAAATCAAACCTTTCATCTTCACAGCGTGAGCTGCCCAAACCGAAGTTTGCTGCTCAGGCAAGTTGTTCCCAGACACCTGCCTGCGTCAGCCAGGCCACAAGCCAAGAGTGAACCCCACCAAGTGTGGAGCTGAGGGAAAATTGTGTTTTTCCTGACTGAGCTCAGCCTCCAAGTGATGAAGGAGAAAATACAAGAATGTGTGGGTGGGAAGTAACACTTTGAGAAAGAGAAGTTGGGATGTTGGACCGTACACGATTGCCTGAAGAAAAGAAAAGCTAATGGGATGCAAAACCTCTGGCAGCAAAGGCAGATAGACAGGCGTAGGATAAACACAGGATTCAATTAACTGGAGGAAATTTCTGTCCATGAATGTTGGCTGATTCGTCCTCTGAGCAGGGCTGAGTCTCTGAGAGGACACAGCGACATGAACTGCTTCTTGGGGAATGACAATACTGAGGCTGTGTGCAGGACCTGAGCGTGCATGGTGTGAATAACAGATTTCCACAAGCCCGATCACTTTGAATAAAGAAACGTCTTCTCTCTCATCAGCCAGTTATTTATTCACTTTCAGAAAGGCAGGATGGGGAGAGAGAGAGACTAGCAGCAGATATTGGTATTCAAGAGCAGGATTAGAATTTTAATCTATGTCTGCTGCTCGGGAGGCAAAATTCTCAATATAAATGCTAAGTATTGCATGCTCTTATTATGATGGCTGCATGAATATGCATTGTCGCTGCTGGCGTGGGGAGTCTGTCTGTCCTTTGGCTTTGCCACAGCCTGGGCATGCAAAAAAGAGTGGTAAGGAAGCCAGTCAGCGACTCCACCTGAGGGCATCAGCAAGAGGAGGAGCCAAGGCTGGGATGGCTATAACATGGGGCTAAAATAGAGTTAAAGTCAACTCCAGCTGAGATCTCCCAATGCAGGGGAGATGCCTCTCCTTCCCCATGCTCTGGGAAACGGGAATCTAGGGCTCACCCGCTTCCTCTCCCCTCCCATGCAGCAGTGGGGACAAAAAGGACAAACTGCTGGGAAGCTAGCTAGAGATCCCCCCTAACAGGAGCAGTGGCTGGAGCTGACAGGGCTGGGCTCTGCAGTCACTCAGAGATGTCTGTACAACCCTGCTGGGACTGCCTCTGGAAGGGGGAGAGCTGGTAGCAGAATTACATTGCTTCCAGTATCGCCCCTCTTACCTCCTGCTCTCCTCAACTCCCTTCCCAAAGTTTTCCTGTGCTTAATACAAACACATCTGCTGTGGCTAATCCATTTGCTGCTCTCACATTACTGCCTCTCTTGTAGGATCTCCCCAGTGTCTGGTTCACCAGTTAGATGCCGGCTGTAGGCTGTTTGTACAGTGTCAATAGTATGACAGCACAGCTCTGGACTGATCCCTGGCCGATGCCATCAGGCGTATGTATACTGATAATGAAGCGAAGTGCTGTTCTGTCCCGTTGCTTACCATCTCAGGATCTTGTTGTTTACTGCTGCTCAAGGAGCATTATTTATGCAGTAAATTATTGATGCAGGCAGCTCTGTGAAAATTTGAAACTGTTGTCTGTCATTCTGCTGAATGAATAATAGTACATGGAGCAGCAAACACCGTGTCTCCCCGATCTGAAGAAAGGAAGGGGGAAAATAGACAAATGCACTTTTCTTGGATGACTGCAAAGGTACAGAAAATATTTTGCTTCTCCATAACCATAACCGATTTTACTAGGAACTATATACAAATTAAGGAGTGTAGTGAGCTCCCAGCAGCTATCATGAGAAGATACTTAGCTTGCAATGAGGAGACACTGGTGGATTAAAAATAGGATGCTCCCTTAAAAGGTAGTGTTGAATCCTCATTGTCTTCAGTAGGTAAAGGAAAGATTTTTATTTAGGGAATATGTATAAATGGGATCTTGTTTGCATAATACAGTAAATTTATTTAAGAAAATAATCTGAGAGGAAAAGAAGAAATGTGTCTGCTAATTAATTCAGACCTGCCCCTTCTAGAAGCATGCACTCCAGGCACCTAGACAATTCACTGCACAGCATTACTGCAAGTGTGACTAATACCACTGTGGGTGACTTTTTTCTTTAATACCTGCTTTCTTTTATTACTTTGCAACATTGAACAACAAATGACTCTTGAAGAACTTCAGAGGCTGAATTCTGCATTTCAGGTATAGGTTTGCCAGTGAAATTGTTATCTCTACATGAGCAGGGGAACAAATGCCCAGAGAGGGCCAAAAGCAACGTTCCCAGCGGTTGGATCCACTAAGGCCAGCAGGACTGTGCCAAGCAGTTGTGAGAGATGCAAACCCTTGGCCAGAGGGATCTCCTTAACCAGCACAAGGTTTAGATGGAGGGAGGAAAGTCTCCCTAGCACAGAGCAGTTGCCAGCCTGTGGCTGCTGGTGGCATGAACGCTTTGCTGGTGATAAATTTACTCTCCTTCAGCATGATGCCTTCTGTCTGGCTCTGGAGGAGGAAGCAGCTTAGGAAGAGGAAGGGAAAAGGGAGCTATGCTCTGGGATTAGTCTCCAGCTGCTTTTGGGAGCTTGCAACAGGGAAGGAGCCAAGAGCTGTCAGAAGGGAAAGATCTTTTCTGCTGGAGGAGGAAACCTGGCACCCGCTTAGAAAGGCAGCTGTAGGTGGGCAGCCTACACAAAGGGGGCTGCGGCACAGTGAAAGAGGCAGCTCTATTCCTTTGATCGTCCTCCAAAATGTTTGTAATGAGGTAGCTAAATACATCCCTTCTCCTGCTACTGTTCATGAGATGAGAGGCTGGAGTCATGCCTGGAGGTGCTTGGCATGGCCATGGGGAGCAGGGGTGATTGAGGTCTCTGCCTGTGCTCCCAGCTGTGCTCTGGCCTGGGATGCTGATCCAGCATGGGAATTTTGGCAGTAATGAAAAAAGCAGGTTTTTTAGGTTGGCAAATTTCTTGCCGTGGAGTTAAGGGTCCAGCTGCAGAAGGAGGGGGGCTCTGCAGAGAAAGCACCCTACCAGCAGCATCCCAACTGCTCTGCAGACACTGCAAGCTGTTTGCAGGAGGCTGCTGAGCTGAGTGGTGCAGCTATCAGAGCTGGCGGAGCGGCAAAACTTCCCGGCTGGCTGGGTTCAAGTCCTGGGAATAGTGCTGTGACCCTTTAAATAATAAATAGACAGTCCTGGTTTCTAGATGACCTGACATGATCACACCTCCCGAAACCGGTCCACTGAGTCGTGGCTCGGAATGCCCTGATGGCCACAAGGGACGGAAAAGAAAGGAGGAGACAAGGGCTGTGTGAGGAGGTGACATGGGTAGGGCAGAGGGCAGGGCTGCAAGAAGGGGACAGAGCGCTTGCCTGACTTCTCCACTTTTTCCATGGGAATTGCTCTGTGGGCTGGACTCTGCAACAGGCTGAACCTCAGGAAGGAGAAGAGAGGGGAAATGAAGACCTACATGGGAAAAAAGTGGACTGGAGGGATCAGGGAAAGGAGCAAACCCAAACAGCCAGGGAGGAGGAAGTGTCAGAAGCCAGGGAAGATGTGCAAGAAGGAAGAAAATGAGCCCAAACCAGACAGCAAGCTTTAGAGATGGCAGGAGAGAGGCAAAGCATGACCATGTTGGCCACGCTCAGGTTAGAGTCTCCTGGCAAGCACATTTTCACATTTTCACATTTTCACACGCAGGGGTAGCTGCAGTGGAGCCAAGGCTGCAGCGGGGGCATGGGGCTGCACTCCCAGACGGCTG
>NW_008825109.1:3529733-3531623 GCF_000699105.1 Pygoscelis adeliae | reverse complement strand
TAGGGGCAGGGGCGCCAGGGCTGCAGGGGGGGCAGGGGGCTGCCCTCCCAGACGGCTGGGTATGTGGCTCCCCCACCAGCCACTGTGTGAAAGCTGCTCTCCACCTTCACCTGGCAAGCCCCGGGAGGCCAAAGGGGACATCCATCTCTGCAGAGGCTTCAGGGAAAATGCTGTCTTGCTGCCCCATCCACTGCCCAGGTAGGTGACTGACACCACCAGCCGTCTCCATCCCTGCCCCCTTGCCATCCTCTGCTGTTCAGACAGGCCACCCAAGCACATTATACCTTTCTCAAGGCCAGAGAAAAGATGATCAGGATGTCTTACTCCAACTCTACAGCAAAAATCTTGATCCTCCAGGACCAAGCGCCTTTCAGATAGATCCACTCTGGCCCATCAGAAAGGAGTGATTGAGATCTCCGTTCTGGAGGTGGCAAGAGGACCGCTTTTGGGTATACAGGAAAAATTGCCCTACAGTTGTACTTGGTACACACAAGATTCATAATTTAATCCGATGCATAGCATTTTTAAAGCACTTTTCCATACTTACATAGACTTTTCACATGCTGCAAATGATGCTTTTCTCAACAATATATTTCTAAGGAGACTGAAATTACCATAGTTTGTTTTGCAGTGCAGAGAAAGCCCTGGGCTTACTTCCTGGCTTTTGTTTTCCTTCATCATTTAACAATAATTATACAACTGTATCCAGATGACTAAAAAGTAGCCAAAGAGGTTTTTATTTTATTAAATAGTATAGCCAGGCTGCAAAAAGCAGGAGGTTTAAGCCCAGTTGTCATGATTTGCTGGAGTCAGGTGACAGGATCCAGCTAATGCAAAGCTAGATTTTCTCAACTACTGGAATAAAGAACTCTTGCTGGATTTAAGAAAATTATTGTATTTCTAGAGAAAATTGTCCAGAAGTGTAGGCTTACATTAACACACTCAGTAATGAATGAGCAAACCAAATATAATCTTTTTCAGCAATGTTATGTTGTTTCTTCTACTCCTAGGAGTTAGAAAAGGAAGGCTATAAATCAATGTATGTAGAGAAGTTCAAGTGGATAATGAAGAAGCGCATGAGTCCACATAGCACAGTAAGTAAACTACAATTTTAAAAAGCCTGAAAAACAAGATCACGTTTTGTTAAAGCGTAGCTCTGCTCTATGGACCTAACCCTGCAGACAGGAGATCATTCAACAGCCTCTGTGCTGTTGAAGCCACTGAATTTCCCCAGAAACCCAGAATGTTAGGCATTCAAAAATAGGTGATATGGAAAAGCTGTATTTTAAATATATAGTTTCTCTTTGTGTCTTACTTGTGTGGTAATCTCTTGCAAGAGTGGTTACTTGTTTATGGTTATGGAAAGAGGGAGGGAAGGTTGTTTGCCTTAAGTAAAAACTGTTGGACTGTAGGATAACTCTGCAAACAGAACTGAACACTATGTGGGCCACATTCATTTTTGCTCAGTCATGACAGATTTGTCATATTTATGCAGTTTTACGTGCAAACACACATAGCATGGGGAACAAACAAGAGGAGTTAAGAGACATGCGCACGCCTGCAGGGCTACGACCTTATTGGCATCATGGAGACATGGTGGGATGGCTCCTATGATTGGAGTGTTGGGATGGAGGGATACAGGCTCTTTAGGAAGGACAGGCAGGGGAGACGACAAGGGAGTGTCACCTTCTATGTCAATGACCCACTTGAGGGCATGGAGCTCTGCCTGGGGATGGATGAGGAGCCAACCGAATTGGGCCAATCAATTATGGGCCAGAATTAAAGGGAAGGCAGGGACAGGTGACATTACGGTGGGGGTCTGCTACAGGCCACCCGACCAGGAAGACCGAGCGGATGACGCCCTCTATAGACAGGTAGGAGCAGCCTCAC
>NW_008825109.1:3495964-3527910 GCF_000699105.1 Pygoscelis adeliae | reverse complement strand
GCAGGGGGGTTGGACTAGATGACCTTCAGAGGTCCCTTCCAACCCAAACTATTCTATGATTCTATGATTCATTGTAAAATGAACCCATAATTGGATTAATCTGATCCATGTTTGGAAAAGAAGTTATTCCTGAAATTCTGATACTTATCTAGAAACCAATATGAAAACAGACTGCAAAACCCTATTATTTCCATCTGAGTTTAAATCTGTTATGAAAATAAAGCATACTAATTCAGTTACTCTTCACATAACACATTTGTCTCAAAGTCGTGTCATACACACAGTCATGAGCAAGTTGAAAAAACTTTTCATGAAAACAGACTCTGCTGCAACAGGAAGAATTCAGTGGGTGAGTGTGCATGGGGGACAGCTTCAGGGTCTTTTAATTTGTTTTTTCTCACTTGAAGAACAAGTCTTTTAGCCAAATACAGAGGTAAGAACTGCAGCCTCAGAAATTCATTAATAGGGTTTAAGTCATGGTTTACGGTGTATTAAAGAGAGGAAGTATTAAATGAGATTCAAATTTTCACATTAAAATTCTGTAAAATGCACTTTTTTGTTCTATTTTAGACAACAGTTTGCTTGCTACAGGATCCAAGTTTCCTTCTGGGTTTTTTACAAATTGAGCAAGAAGTCTAATGTCCTAATCCTGCTCAAACAGACCCAAAGGCACATTCCACACCAGTATCCCTGCTCCTCTCCCTGCGCAGCAATAAGCACGTGCTGTACACTCTTGCAAAAACCACCTGAGCCTCACCATGCCACTCCCAAATGCGGCCATATGTTGTGAAGACATGAGGGTCAGCCCCACCAACAAAAAAAGGTATTGTAGAATAATTGATTTGCCAGTGTCACAGGTGACAAGCAAGGGGCTCATCCTGAGTGATACTTGATGGCTCTTCATTCTCCATTATATTTAATAGGATGCAATTGACACCGCACTCAATCTGGTGGGGGGGTCACATAATATTCGCCTGCCATCTCTGCAAGGTGTCTGAGGTCCTTGGAAGCGTCAGAGGGCAGCCATGCACAGAGCCCAGACGTGACAGCAGCACCTCGTCTTCTCATGGAGCGTGGGGATGGCAACGTCCTTGCTTGCTTTTTAGGAGAAGTTCATCAAGGAGAAGCCTAAGTGCGTGTTGAATTTCACTGTCGTGACACAATACAATAAACTCCTCCTGGGAACAGCGTGAGTGGTTCCCACTTGCACTGTTGGATCCCTCTGGCCTTGACAGCAATTAGTGTCTCACATGATGTTTCTCCACAATGTCCCATTGGATGTACAAAACTATGTCGTTAAATAGGTCACTTCATCTCTCTTCATTATAATCTTAATTTTATTACCCTACACATATTATGTGCTTGGGTGTTTATTCAGCTTGAAGTCAGACATAAATGGTAGTGTATGGGCGCGTCCTGCCCTTGACGGTGAGTGAACATGAAATGTAGCTAATGCCTGTCGAGGACCTGCCTCCAAAATATTTGGCACTAAGAAATGTTTGGTACAAGTGGGAGATGGCACTGATTGGCAATGCCATGCAGTCACCGGCTTAGCCAGTGACCCCAAAGCTTCCTCATGCCTAGCCATTCCCTGCTTTACACTGGGGATGGGGGGAAATGTATTACATCTCCCAGAGAAAGGCATTTTGCCTTCTGCTGCAGGAGTTAGGGGCCGTTCACTGGAGGAAAGTGCTGGGTGAACAGGTTTAATCCTGCTCCATTTCAAGTGACAAAAAGCAGCGTTGGACCCAATGTGACAAAATGTCCCCGCTAACTACTGTGTAGCGTACCAAACAGCCTGCTGTTGCAATAAAATATTTATAACTAATCATTTTGTTAAATGAAACATGTTCTTTAGGGCACCTTTTATAATTAACAAGCCGTGTTCCAGTTAATTTTGCACATGGTGTTTCACAGTTTATTACCAGGTACTACAAGGATACATAATAAGTACCTACAAACAACTGCCCATATTAAGCTGTAGTATTGCAAACAAAAGCAATTAAGCTCCTGGGAAGCTTAGTATTATTTGTTTGTAAACAAGTATAAGGGTAAGACCTTTGCCAAACCAAAGGTTGGGTTAGTGGGATCATAAAGCAATAAACCTTGCAATGCATGAACATGTTATTGTGGAGCTACAGTGGTGCAGTAATGAGGATGTTTTAGCAGAGAGTGTAATGAAGGCGGGTTTTGTTGACAGATAATGTTTAAAGATACTGGTAGGGTCAAGCTGCACTTAATGATGCATTAGATGACCTGAATGCTGGCATTAGCATTGAAATAATGGTTCATGATCTGAGTAGGGCTTTCTCAGTGGATTATGGCTACATGAACGCATCTAGCAATTATCATTAAGTTGTCTGATTTGTAGAATAGAGACTAAAAGAAGACGTTTAAGAGGTTTGCGCTGAAGTGCAACCTCCAACACCTTCCATTCATCTTGTTTTCAACAAGCCAGAGGTTGTGGATGCAAGGAACTGTTAGAGATCCGTTCTAATCTAACCAGAGAGCAGAGATGTTGCATTCTTAGTTCACTGACTTGATCACAGCAATGCAGAGCGCTAAGCCATCTCCTATTTGTTTCTGCTGTGCAAGCATAGAACAGCCACTACCACCATTTCCCACGGATGTTTGGCGGGACAAGCCTAGTCAGGAAGAGATTACTCACTGGGCTTCGTCAAACGCAAAAGTAGGCTTAAAACAACTAAACCTCAACATTTTCATATTGCAGACATAGTCTGAGGAGAGAGCTCCCAATGCTTATTGAAGCATCTTCTGAGGAAGAATTATCCCTTGGTTAGAGCTAGCAAATGGGTGTCTTGCCTTTTTTATCCCTGCCTGGCAGAACAAGCTGGGTGTACAGCGCTCAGGCTGAGCAAGGGAGGAGGAAGACTGGTCTGGTGCACCTGAGCAAGCCTCCCTCCGTCAGCTCTTCCTAGCACAAACCCCAGCGCTCCCTGGGGAGGGACAGCATGGGAAATTCCCCTCTGATGCACACAGATGCCCTTCGTCTCCGCCGAGCCATTGTGTGCTGGCCTGGCCAGTCCGTGCAGACCCCAGCAGCAGGAGGACGAGGTGCCTTGGATGGAGGAGGCACCGCTGCCACGTGGGTCAAGCCGAGGAAGGGCCGGGGGCTCCGCATGCCCGCCACCGGGGATGTGCCCAAGTCTTGGCCCCCAGCACTGCAGGATTAGGCCTTCCCGTGAATAAACTGTGAATGTGGCATTTTCTGTCTTACTCTGAATGCAAAAGGCTGGGGCTGGCTCTGCTGGTTATTTGGAAACTGGCAATTCTCACACATTCGTTACTTTTATTGGTGCTCTGGGTTCAATTTTTGCAAATTGCTGAGCAGCTTTGCAAAGCCAATGTGTGCCTTCAGCTCTCACTGGCTTAATCACTGGTCCTTTGGTAACTAATATCTACAACATGAATTAGCCATCTGCGAAACGCTGCCCTGCTGTATTTGTGCCAAATCCCTACATCCTTATTTGACATCAGGGACTGAGGGAGGGGAATGAGTCTGTATTTGCAATTTTCTTGCAAAACCTTTCTTGGCTGTTTCTTTTTTTTAAGGCTGTGTCAATATTTGGTTCATGTCCTCTGCGGAGATAAGCATTTATGTTTCAAATATAATGCAAAACCAGGTGAGAAATGGTCTTTAATGATGCTCAGTTTGAACACTGACAAAATTATTGTGGATTTTCACTGCATTTAACTTTCTTCTTTTTGTCCTATATTATCTTGGTCTGTCTGCAGGATAACTGATGTTCCCCAGGCAGTCTAGATCTGGTTAGGATTCCCCAGCCAGGTTGCTCCATTTTGATGTTGTTGCGCCAGTTTTTTTGTGTTTGCCCTAGAACTGGAGGCAGAACAGCCAAAGAGACGTGCAACCAGATAAAAAATTCCTGGTTTCCTTTTTCATGCTGAAGCCAGCAGATGGTGCTTACTGCCTTTACATGCTTCTCAGAGAAACCCTACAGTATCTGCCAATTTATTTATGGTATTTACCAGGGAACAGCTATAAGGCTCACAGCTACTTGTCACTTCTCAGAGCTGAAGGATTGGATGCTGAAGCAAAACACATCCCACAGTGTTGAGAGCTTTAGGATTTCAAACCCCTACGAGTTTGGTTGTTTTCATGGACTGTTTTCTCAAAATGCTGCTTTGCTGCCATCATAATCATTTGGGGGGTTTTGTTTAAAATTGGAAGGTGAGAGGAGGAGAGCGAGTTGTACCATCTCCTTGGACAGGTTTCAAAGCAGACCTTGCAGAAGCAGTCTGTAAGAGACAGCTCATGCCTCTGGTAGGGGGTTGCTGAGGCCCAGGGGAGCCTGTTCGAGTTGGGATGATTTGCAGGGAATAGAGTAGCGTGTGGTTCCAGGAGGGATGCTCTGAGACTGCTTCAGCCTGGAAGAAAAGGGTGATAAGCTCTCAGAAAAGCATCTTCCCAATCCATTCCCAGCACTGGTAAAGAAGTGCTATCCATCCTCACTGCTGAGAGGAGAAAGCTGTCAGGTTCGTGCTTTGGGAGACCTTTACACCTTGAATATTTTCCCAGAACAACTACAACTGTTCTCTCTCCCAGTGTGACTTACAGCTGCTGGAAGGTGCACAGAGACTGGGTTACATAGATTAAAAGAAATAGAAATAAAAAATATATCAGAGCTGCTCTGTCATTTGGTGATGGAGAGTATGAGCAGCAGTGTGCTGAGGATAAAAGGCTCAGCTACACATTTACACCATTCACTCTCATGCAAAGAGCTTAACTTGTTCTTATTTATTTACCTATGTATTTCTTTTCTACAGACTCAAAACCAGAACAGAAACTCACCCGGCAAACTGCACCTTCCTGCGAGCACATCTTTTATTCAATATTATTCTCTTTCTCTCTTTCTTTGTAGCTGAATTATTATGACTCCATTAAAGCAGCGATTTCTCCCTCCAGCCACAAGTTGACAGCTTTAGTAATAGGTAACAATTTTGCTTATCTTTAAAACCAGTAGGAATTTCTTTCAAGATAATGTGTGTCTGACCAGCTCTCCCTGCCACCAGCTCCACCACAGTGTCAGTGCTACCTGCATTTCTAGGAGTAGCCTGAGGTCTAAACTTTTCCTTTGATGATGGAAGCAGAAGCAAAAGATTCTCTTTTTGGGTTTGTTTGTTGTTTATTTTTAATGGATTGCCTGTTGTACAAGCACGGCTAGGTTTTCTATATGGGAGGGCAATTTCTAAACCCATCAAGGCTGGTCAGAAAAGGCAGCAGCCTTGCAGCTGGGCTGGACTAATTTCCTGGCCACTCTTACCAGCTTTGGCAGCTAACCCAGGGGAGCGAGAGTTGCAAGGAACCCGTGCTGCTCAGTACTCTACTCCTGCAGTCCGGACTTGCATCCTCAGGTTTTCTCCAGATGACATTGTTTCCTCCTATCTGCCTGTTTACACTGGAAACTTGGTGAAATCTCAGAAATACCGGTATTTTTCTGAGACTGCCAACTAGTTCTTTTTACCTCACTGGAAATAGCAAGATAAAAATCTCTGGTGATTAATAGTTGTATGATTTGATTGTATGTGGGTAGTGTGAATTAAAGATTCTCTGAATGATATAGAAGAAGACTATGTCTAGGCTTGGCAGAGGAACCGGGGGGTCTGGCCCGGGGGGGTCTGGCCCAGTTTGGACCCTTACTGGGGAATTAGTGTATTTCAAATACCTGAAGCTGATATCAATGGCATTAACACTTTGCATTAATCAAGATGATAAGATAAAAGTAGACCTATGGAATAACTTTTTAGTTTTCAGCTGTGTCCAGGAGTGCTGAGTACCTGCCCTTTAATTTAAATTTTTATCAATGACTTAAAAAATGGATATTGAAAACAAATGTTAAGAGGTTACTGAGGTATTATCAAGCTACTTACTTTTTGGGTTACGTCATGTGCAGGCTGACTAACTTTGGTCCTTAACCAATCTACAAGAAAAAGGCTTGCATATGCAGTTCACTTTCTGTCCTATTTCTGGGACCATGGTGCAAGCACAGGTCTTGTTACTGAAGGCAAAAAGTGCTCAGCAGCTCCGCGGCCCCATTTCAGCAAAGCACAGGCAGCTGCGAAACACTGAGCTCCATGGGAGACGTGCAAATGTGCTTCCTCGCTTTGATGGAGTGAAGACATAAGAGGGTCTCTAAAATCTGCTTTGCTCCCAGAGAAGTCAATTGCAGAGCTCCTATTGATTTCAATGAGAGAAAAACCCTCTTTCAAGGGTAAGTAAATAAATGTCACCGATATAGAGATCAGCACTGCACAGCTTTGCAATGTGAAATGCTGAGCATCTCTACCATCACGGTGAGCGCTGTGCTGCCTTGCTACAGCGTGCTTTATCACCCAGCCCAGACCTTCCCCCACCCAGGCTGTCTTCCTCTGCCCACAGGAGCAGAGCGAGAGGAGTCACATCTCCTCCAGGTCACCTTGGGTTTCCATAGTGACTATTTGAATGCAATTGTCTTATCAATCGGAACCTCCTTTACTCTCATAAGCAACTATAAAATCTCTTCTGGTTTCTATAGCAACCATCTTTAAACCCATATATTTGTTTTCTCTAGGCTTAGCTGAATTGTTGGAAATAGTGCAAATTAACTGCTGGTGCAATATTTCTTTTTTTTTTTTTTCCCCCTTAAGCTATCCCTTACTGTCATCCAGAACAACGGTTATGATGAGGCTACTGTCCTTTTGTTTCAGTTACTTAGAGATCCTCTTTGCTGCCTAACCACATGAGCAATGCCTCTTAAAAGTCATCATTTTCATGAGGAACATTGAAAACGTGAAACCTCTGGAGTTCAGTCTCTCCCTTCCCAATTCAGGCCCCTATGTCATTCTGTCCCTAGGCACTTAGAAGAAAAAAATGGTGCTGTTTTGTTACCCTAAATCACTTCTTGTAATAATATGCGAGAACAGCACCTTCCCTCCAGTAACCTCAATGCAAAGTACAGTCATTACTTAACAGCAACACTGTGAATTAGTCAAATATTATTATCGGTGTAGTATGAAGAATGTGCACAAGGTTAATGGCCCATCTACACTGCAGACCCAATAAATGTCAAGAAGGGTTTTTTTTTTTTCAGCCTAAATGTGGTAACTGCAGACAAGGCTGATAGCACATTGTCTATGGTTTCCTTTCACCAGACAGCAGGCAGACATAAAGGTATTTAACAGAGCTGACACTGGCATAACCACAGTTATTCACATTACTTCAAGATCTGACTATAGATACGCATTGTTTTTCAGTCTCCAACTGCATTTTTCCTGCATAGATCATAAGTGGAGAATGTGCTTAATTCCAGGTTATAAAGTTAGTAGTAGACAATCATTCTGCTCTGAAACTCTGTGGCAGCATTTTCTGGGATCCTCTCCGTAGCAGCAGATCACAGCCATAGCAGATCTACCTCTGCAGCTTCCAGGCTGCGTGGAAAGGTAGATGGACTATCGAAGGGGAAAGGGGACCTCAGCTCCCTCAGTGGTGCTGGTTTCTAGCTGTCCTGGGCTTTTATTACTCCTCTTCCTCTGTATTAGGAAAACAATTTTGGTTTTGGAGCAAGATGACAGAATTGTTTCCTTGTCTCTTAATATCTAACTTTTCTTAGAAACTGTCACTTGGTCCCTCTGATGTTTTCGTTTGCTCCCCCTTGCCCAGAGCTGCCCAGGTGCTGGCACAAGGTGTGTTTGTGCCTGTGTGATGGGACGAGCAGCACGTGCAGAGACACCGGCAAAGCTGCAGCCAGTCCACCTTGCTCCTGAGGAAAAGGGTTGCTAACAAACTGGAAGAAGTTCAAGGAAAGGTGAAAAAATTGCCAGGGGTCTGGGGTTGTGTTCACCTGTTAGGGAAGAGCAAAAGAGCTCTGTGTCAGTTAATGGGAAACTCAGTTACTGTCATCGAGGATTAGGAAATCTTATGGGTGTGGGAGGAGGAATACATTGAGATGATAAAAAGGACAGGAGTTGACTACTTCTAAAATTAAAAAAGAGGAAAATGTAGTGACTCAGGATCATAATGCTGAATTCATGAAAGGTGGTCAGTACTGGAGGGGCTTGGACCCCCCCAGCTGCCCGGCTGTGCTGAGGGAGGTTTCCGTGTTTTTCCAGGGTGCACCATTGGCACTACTCACATTGAGCTGCAGGTGAGGGAGAGAAAGGGGCAGGGGGAAGACTTGAGGGAAGGAGGGGGTGGCTGGCCTTGGGACTCCTACAAGGAGAGCCGGGGGGCACCAGGTGGTGTTCAGAGCCCACAAGGGAGTAAAAGCGTTTGCATTCAATAAGAAGCATGACCTGCTTGTGACCGGTGGAGGGGACCAGGCGGTCCGGCTGTGAGACCCCTCACCACGGTGTGCTGGCGCAGAGCTGGGTGCGGAGAGCAAGCAGCTCCCACCAGCTAACCACATCCCTGCTGCCGGTGCAGGAAACGAGTCGCTGGTGTCTTTGCTGACCGCGAGCTGAGGACCACGGCTCCATTGCATTGCTTTGGGTACGGCCAGACAGCCCAGAGCGCAGCACTGCAGCTCATTGCTCTTAATACTGCAGTCTCTTTGCTCATACAAACCCCAGAGAAAAAAATCGCTTCTATAAATAAATGCTTTGCAGAAGCACAAACTGTTTTCAACAGGAGCTTGGCTGGAGCTCTTCCTCATCCCTAAGCTCCCAATCCCGCAGCAGTTTCTGCCCAAACAGGTGCCCCCCAGATGAGCAGGGCTTCCGGCTCTGTGCAGGGTCCTGCCCTGTCGCTGTACGCTACCAAGGCTCTTGCAAACCTGCTTGCAAACCTGCCAGGTACTGCTGAGACAGGGGATGCCAGGAGCCCAGCTGACTTAGAGTCTGCGGGGGAGGTGGCAGCAGGCAGAGTCAGGGCACAGGGAAGCCGCGGAGCAATACTAACTAGTAGGAAAAGCCGCTTTCTTCAGGCAAACAAGTATCTCTGCCTTCCTTTCAGTGAAGAGCTGCTGTTGCTGGCTAAACCTTCCCGAGAAAACTTGCACAACTTTGCTCTCCAAAACACAAGTGTTAATAGATTTGGGCCCATTACATTTGACTTGGCATAATAAGAAACTCACAGATGGAAACTGCTTAACGTAGAGCTGTTCTTATCTAAATTTCAGCCGATGCACAGGCATGCTCAGAAGCCATATGGAACTGATCTTTCACCTTCACGTATCTGAAGAAGATGCTAAAATATTTTCTGTGTCTACTGTTGAGGTCTGTAGAAGCTACTAATATAATACCTTGATTCTTTCTATGCAAATTTGCTGAAATTGTCTAAGTTCTGAATGTGTAATTCATACATAATCTGTGCAAAACAGACACGTGCCCTTTGCTGGCATTAGAAGAACGTTTACAAATCTGAAGTCAAATACTCAGAAACTGGGACATGCCAGAGTTGAAACTCTCGCTGTAGTTTTACTTCGGGTCCTTCCAGTGAAGTAGCAGAGCACTTCTTGCTCGACTTCCCACTCCCCTGCCCAGGCAGGCTGAGCTTTTCTTCCTTCTCTTTTCCCTGTGGATTTGGGATGCTGAGGACCAGAGCTGCTGGTTTTTGGCTTGCGCAGGGACAATCAGGGGCGAGCTCTCTGCTTGCCTCTACGTACCTGGCACGCAACCCCTCTATGTTACTGCGGATATACTTGCTCTAGCTCTTCTCTACCTAAAATTGAGGAAAGGGACAGCTGGGGAGAAAGGGTGCGGGAGGGCGTTTTGCATTGTGGTTTTCTTCCCAAAGCCTGTGGTCAGGCGGCTGCGAGGCCTGTGAGAGCACAGCTCAGAAAGGACCGCAGGAGTGCCGCAATGGGGGCAGATAGGAGCACGTTGCTTGCAAGGACTAAAAGCCTCGTTCTCCTTATCTTTTCTTATCTTAAGCCCTATGTCTTTCTTTCCCCTGTGTGGCTGATGTATCAGGGAAATGACGCAGAGCAGCTCCATGTGTTCCTGCCTTCCCCGGGGCTTGCAGAGCGTGGCTGGCGGTCCCTCCCTCCCTTGGAGCCCAGGAAGCATGGGCTGTGCATGTTTAATACCCCACGCTCTACACAGTATATAGCTGCACGTCCCAGTTGCCTTCTCAGCAGCTGCCCCCAAGAATGACTTTGTTATTTATGCCACTCACTCTCCTGCTCCCCGTGGTCATCGCACTGTGCCTGCCCAGAGCCTGCGGTGGGTTTTCCCTTGGGCGAATGACTCAAGTGGCAATAAGACCCAGCAGCTGTGCTGGATACTGACCCAAGAGTTTCCTTCAGGGTTAATCTGGTGGGACAGCTGGTAAGGCGGACTGGTGCAGGGGTTTGGCACACTGCTCACTGGGGTCTCATGTCCCTGTGGGGTGGCCTCAGTTCTTCACCCTGAAACCACTTGACTTCCAGCCCTGGAGCATCTGAGCATCTCCCACACAAACAGGAGCAGCTTCTGTAGGAGGGATTGTACGTAATCATTGGATATTGGATTAAAACATGGCTGGCAACACTACTGTCTCCATCCCTTATTTGAAGAGGGTGGGATGTGCTCTGGGCACAGTCATGGGGCAGGTCCTGCAAACAAGGTGGTGGTTGTCCTCTCCCGTGACTCCCACCAGTGTGTAGGGTGACACAGCCCGGACCTGGGCAGCCATTTGCCCACCCAGCAGTGGCTGCTTAAGCGCAGGTGCTAGACATCCAGATCCAAGTTCGTTCAAAGGGACTTACAAAAACGGGCATTGTCTGCATGCTCTGAAGAGGGGTAAGCAGTTTGCAAATTTCTGGAAGACTGGAAAACATTTAAAGGACATAAATGAGAGTGGATTGGGCTTTTTTTTCCCTGCAGAAGTAAAGTGCGATGAGATCTGCAACTGCACCTATGCGGAGGTGAACAGGAGCAAGTAAGGTCTTCCCTGGCATTGCGTGAGCCTTGTCCCAGGGCCAGATGCATTGGGTGGGAGTTTATGCTGCAAGTTACCATGCTTTTCTGTGGGAAGTTCCTCCCCTGAGACATTCCTGAGGGATTAGTCAGACTTGTACTCCAAAAGAAAAGTGTACTACAGCTTCTGGAAAGAAAAGAGCAAAAATAAACCTGAGCAGATCTGTAGTGCAAGCAGACGGAGCTGCCCAGCCTGACCAAGCAGGCTCAGGCTGCCCGTGGCTGGGTCTGTACACCTGCAGAGTATGTGCAAGTCAGATGGTACTCTAAAAAAATAAGTTATCATCTGTGCCCTTGCTCTGCTACACCATAGACAACACATCGGTGCTATTTGTAATATAGCATCACACGCAAGTCAGAGCCTACTCCGCTAAATATAGGATCAAGCACGTTGATGAAAGGTTCTGTAGTTTCCAAGAGGAAGACCAATTCCATCCTTTTGGAGACCAGCGGGTAAATTTGCTCACGTTCGAATGTTTGAACTAACCATGTGTTATTTCCACATCTAGCAC
The DNA here is from genome assembly GCF_000699105.1 of Pygoscelis adeliae. Taxonomy (NCBI): domain Eukaryota; kingdom Metazoa; phylum Chordata; class Aves; order Sphenisciformes; family Spheniscidae; genus Pygoscelis; species Pygoscelis adeliae. The sequence goes on along the minus strand of NW_008825109.1, from coordinate 3,516,484 downwards.
CACATCTCTTTCTAATTTTGGAAAAGTATGTTGATAAATCAAAGAGTGTCCTGAATGTTCTCCTGTGGCTGTTGGGTGGGACAGAAGAATAAATGTGTGCTTTGTAAGAAGAAGAACTGCATCTAAAAGAGATGATCTATAAGCATAAAATAATAGGAAATTGTTTTAAAAGAAAACACGATGTCGGTGTTCAGATCTTGGTAAAAAATAAAACAGGGCAAAAATCACTTTACCACTACTAGAACCTGCTGTTTGGGCTTGAGACCAAAACGGTGCCCAAGACACACAAATCCTTGGGGATCTTTCCACAGGGGACGTGGTGTTACACTAGCCGCCCGCCCCCTCTGCCCCCCTTTGGGAGCTGGGAGTCATTTCACCAAGTTCAGCTTGACTAATCCGCCCAGATGTATGTCTCCTCATCTTTACAGAAGTGCCACGAGGTTTTATTTCCTCTCAGCGCAGAATCTTGGCCCATTCATTGGGAAGAAAATCTGTGTAAAGCTGCATTTGCCAGTGAAAGAGAAGTAACCACCTGCCTTTTGTGGGGTAACCAAATTGTGGTGGCAATGGCCAAGGTTGGATTTAAAATGTAGAGAGGAAGAAGGTTTGTTACTTCTGCTGACCTGAAGGGCCTGCTCTTTCCTTACAAGGTCCAGGATTCTCTTCAGAGCCCTTGGGAGGCACCAGCAGGCATCTTCCCACAAAAGAGGTTCTCGTTGTAAAATGGTCATTTGTTGGAACCAAATGGTTTCAACAAACTGGGTACTGTTGGGCATGGGACTGAATGGGAAAGAAAAAGCTTGTAATTAGCTGCTGGCTATTCTGGGACACTCCTCTCGCTTGCTTTCTCTTTAAAAGAAAAAACAGTTCGTTTTGTCCAAAATTGGGGGAAAAAAGTCAGAAACTTCTTTACCATCTGTGACATGAATTTCCCGTTTTCTGGCCTGCTCCTTTTGCCAGTAGGGCCATGCAGCCTCCATAGCGCTGACCTTCCCATCCCCACAGCAGGGAGCACACGTCTGGGGCCAAGGAGGACAAACCTCTTCTGGCAGTAGCCAAACTAGCCTCTCCTTTGTCAGTCTCTTTTGTCCGGGAGTTGGCGGATAAGCTCCATGGTGCTCAGAAACCTTAGCCCTTCGGCAGGATGACACAGTAAGGATCCACCTCGAGTCTGTATTTCATATATGTTATTTAATGAGAGCAGTAAGTTACGGCATAGGGTAAGTCAGCATAGCACAACGGATAAATACTTGGTCTTGATCTAATTCAGGCAAATGAGATTTTCATGTTAAGCTGTTAACTTAATCTTAGCATCGCATAGTCCTCAGTCACTAGTTTTCGTAAGGTCTAGGAGGAGAAGTCAGAGAAAGAAATAATCTGAACTCGGGGCAGTTAAAACTGCATGGTTGTGAACTGAGAGGGGAGGTGAAAATCAGGTGCCACCAAGCTTGCGTCAGGTGGTCAGGCTTATGTGTATGGTCTGACCAAGCTGAAGAACCTGCTGAATGAAAGGGGAGGATGTTTCTTTTGTGGCTTTTCTCTGCTTCCATCCAGCCCCATGGCCACAAAGAAGATATCCTGTGTGATGGCCGCTGTCCACCGACTCTCCTCGCCTCAGCTGGTTACAGAGGTGACACTATAGTTTGGATCACCCCCTCGGGCTGTGTCTGCCGCAAATGTCACACGCTACTTCCCACCGACTGCGCTGGTGGAAAAGGCAAGTGCTGCTTGGGAAAACAATGAATATACCCCAGCTTTCAAAAATCTTTGCAAAAGGAACATCAGAAAAGTACTTAAGAGAGATTGAAGTGGTTGGCTTTGACTTTCATGGGGTTACTTCTGCCATATACTTGTCTTACAGATTATAAACGTAATTTGAAGTGGTTTTCTAAAGGAAAACAAAACTGGTTTTGTTCTGAAAATGCTGAAACAGCCTCTTTTAGAGACTTGCTGGACTTTACTAAGGTTTCTCCCTGAAGTGAAACCTTAGTAAAAGCCATCATTCAGCAGACTCCTTTCCATTTCAGTAGACTCAAGTTTTCCAGTGCAAAATGTTTCCACCTTTCTTTGACCAGCTCTACTAAAAGCCGTCACTGGCGATATCTGATACCAATACCGGCTTTGTGAGGCTGTGAAGGGGCAGCTTTAATAAATGCATTGCAACTGCTTCAGAAAAAGGCAAAGGTGGGGGCGTTGTTACTCTAATTTCAACAAAACAATGGGGACATCTTGCTGTGTCAACATGATGTATTTCATTCATTTAATGTCATTTGTTATAGAAAAGTAATTATGAATTCTGTAATTTAAGTAATTCTTGAAGTCTTTCACATTTAAGCAGGCTTACAGTGAACATCATACACATTTTTTTTCTTCCTTTTGCTTTCCAAGCCGCAGCCACAAGTGGTACCCAAGTGGTATTTCCACAGGCTCACATGGCTGGGCCGGGGTCTGGAGCAGCGACTCTCATTTCCAGCAGGCCTCAAGGCAGGAGCTGACAGCGGGACGTGGTGCACGTCCCAGCACACGTCACGGCTCTGTGGTGTATGGGGTGTTTTTTTTTAGAAAACCGTGAATGAGCTGTTTCTCAGTTTGCAGTCATAACTAATCTTCCCTCTCCCTCTGCTTTTAATCCATGAGCATGTATGTGCACATTATTGATTTTCAACATCTTAAAACAGGTCCCTTAAACTGGTGATGGCACAACACACCTCTCCTGCGTGGCAGAATCGGCAGGACCTCTGGCCCTGGCATGACGCAGTGATCCGTCCTGTGGGAGAGCTCTGATTTTCCCTGATAACAAGACTTGCTCTAATCTTTTTTAACTGTTTTGGGGTTGGGTTTTTTTTCATTAAACGTGGATATTTTATTGATCCCTCCCTTTCTTTATGTTAAGTTTTGAATGAAAGTAACCATTTGCTTAGAAGACAAATACCCAGAGAATACTTGGGGTGAATAATAAAAATGACAAAGCCAGCGTGTTACAGAGTTTATTTCGTAAATAAACACCTTGTAGGCATGATGATCAGTGGAGGAAGGTTTGGGATTGCTGCTTCTAACTCTAGTTTCATCCACCGTGGGTTCCTCTCCCTACAGACTTACATTCCACCATTACTGAGAAATGTTTTTGCCATCACCATTTGTTTTTCTGCGGGTTCCTTCTACTCCTGGAGCCTGCTCGGCTTCGCACTTGTAAGCTTGCCCGCTGGCACGTGCACACCACGCAGAGCCGAGCCTGGCACCATTTGTGCAGCTCCAGACAAACCACGCGTGAAGATGAGGGAGGAAAAGCACGTTCTCTCTCACGAGCTGCTGCAGACGTGCATCCCCTCTTTGGGCTTGTTACAGGCCCCCGCGCAACAGTGTTTGTCCATTAAAACAGCCAGTGCTGTATTATCACAGACTGTAAATTACTAGTTAATCACACAACTGGCCTGGACGTCCGCCTCTGTCTGGAGCACAGTGGCGGCTCCGCAGCATAGCTGTCACTCCCCATGAGCAGGTTCTCTGTGGGGGCAATGGGTGTCTGCGCACCGACAGCACCAAGCATTATGCTCTTGGGAAGCCAGAGTGGGAGCCACCATAATGCATGGGATATGGATTGTTTCCTACCTAGATAAACCGTTTGTGGGGTTTTATGTATGTGCATACGTCTGAGCAAACACGATAACAGAAAATAAGGATTTAAATGAGCAAAGTCCTGCCTATGATTTGTGGCTTTATAAAAGAAAAAACCCACCAAACCAAACAAACCAAAATCCTGTCTCCTCCCTCACGTTAATCTCTTTTCTCCTCTTGTACGTTCTCATAAATCTGTCCTTGGTATTGCAGTGGCTTGTTTTCAGCACAGCTAAGTTTGCCCCTGTGTAGCATTTCAAGTAAAACAATTTAATGGCCCATTGGCTAAACACTGACAAACCTACTTTGAATTCAGTAGGAGGTAAGGACTGAGCAAAATCTCAGCAAGGACTTTGGCACAGCATCCTGCAACACTCACATCCTTGCAGTTTAGTGGGAGCTATTTACCCACATGGGTCTGTTTCACACTCTGCGTGAAAACTATTTTAACATTTTGTTGCATTGAAACAGCATTACTGAGGCACTCACTTAGTTGTCATTTGTCAGGCTTTGTATCTGGCCCTGCACAAAGCGTGGCCTCTTTGCAACATCAGTGACACATTCTTCCCTATCGACCTACATCTGCGTATTACTGCAAATGACGTAGGATATTACACATTTATTCTTTATTTTGCTGTAGATATGTATCATCGGCAAGCACACATAAACACAGTTGTATTGTAAGTATGGTCTTACATAGCTCAGTTCTGGCTGTGGAAATATCCACAAAGTACACAGGCCTATAGCCAGCTGCTTTTCAACAGCAATGTGATTAGGTTACTTAATTACCATCCGCCTGGCAGCAGGGAAACCTCAGCTCTGCCCTCTGCATGGTCCAGAGGTCGCCGGCGGTGATCACTTCTCAAATCACGTGAAGTGGTTCATGGTGCCATTTCTACTTCAGCATCATTTGGATGTGTCTGATCCTCCCTGGAGCCTCAGTTCCTCAAAACAAGGGGCTGGGTTACAGCATTAGCGCTAGGCACAGGTACCATACACAGTCAGAGCAGGCTGGTGCCCCCAGCCCCTCTGTAGTCCAATTCCTCAATTCCCTTTCTAAATCTCTCTTTGGGGGATCCCTCTCCTCCCCGTTCTCTGGAGCAGGATCGCGAGAGGGATGAGCATCTGTACATCAAAGTCTATCTTTAAAGCTACCTGCCATTGCTGACAGTTAGAGGTTAACAACCAGCAGTGTAAGTTAGCAACGCTGTCACAGATTTCCTGGTAGGTACACGTGCACCTACGTGCTCTTCTGCCTCTGCTTTGATAGATCAGAGGTGATGGATGCACAGTCCTGCTGTCCTCGTCCATAGATGGCACAGCTCCTCTCTGGAGTCTGGCTGGAGAACACATGGGTAAGTAATGCTAACAGCTAGGCATGCAGAAGGCATACAGCAGATGCACAGGCAAGAAATACCCGCAGGAAGCTGTGGCCTTTCCTAATCACCCTCCTGCTGGAGCCATGGGTGGGTGAGCCCCTACGGCAGAGAGTCATGGACTGCATTTAGTGTTTAGGCCTAAACTTTTCTGTCTTGCATCTTCTGTTTTAGTCTTCATCTGTATTTTAAATCACTAGAGGCTAACATTTGAGTGACAGGATGGGGTTTCTTCATTCCACAGGGAATGCCTTTGGGCTTTTTCTATTTTCCCACATGCATCCTACGTTCCAAGGAGGAAGAATATGGTCAAACAATACTTAAAATTTACTTCCTTCAGCCGGAAGAATTAGAGGTCAGCTTTTAAGACACTTCAAAATCTGAAAATGCAGATGTTAAGAGGTTTTATTGTGCCTGTTATGCTTTTTAAAAAAAACTGTGGAAATTTTATGCTTAAATCCTATTTTCTTCTATGCAGTTTCATCTCTTTCACCACTTTTGAAAGTCAGCTGAAAACTATCTGAATTAACGTCCACTGAAATCAGTACCAGTTTGGGTGATTGATCAAGGTCTGACTTGGAAGATTACATAAACTTGTATCTATTTTTGGAACATTTTTCAAAGAGCTGTGCTGTGGCTTAATCACAGGGAGATACAAAATACAGAAATATATGCATAGGACACAAAGATTATCTGTACCAGAGCAGCAGATACCCTGGTAATCAGGTGCTCAGCTGTAACAGGGAAGTTAAAGCCTCCACTCAAATTTAGTAACTCACCTGGCAGTCCAGTATCCTCATCTACAGAGTTAAGACAACCAGTAGCCCTAATTCACATGAATAAAGAGCCAGGAGCCAAAGATCAGTCACAGCAATGCTTCAAAAATCCCTCCTTCCTTTATAGCTTGTCTAAACCAGCAACGCTTTCTGTTTGAGCTTTCTGTTACCTGTATGTTGTGATCCTGCTTTCCGCTCCTCCTCTCCCCAGAAGTTAACTGAAGACTTCCTACCAGCTTCACAGCTGGTATTACCCTGAGCTTTGAGATGAGTCCTCCTTGTGCACCTCTTCACACGGTTACCTTCCCTCCCTCCCTCCCCCCTGGCCCCAGGACCTTTAACCAGGCTGAGCCTTGGGAGGTTTCCACTCGTGCCTCCTAGAAACACCCCCAGGTTCCCTATGAAATACAGATAGGCCCCCAAAGCCTGCCCATTCACCTAGTGCTAGAAGGAGGATCTTCTGTCCTGCAAGTCCTCAACTCAGACCAGCAACCCAAAGCTCAGGGGAAGCCTGTGCCTGAGGTTTGCGCACAGGCAGTACCTTTTCTTTGTGCAACAGGCAAGGTCTCCAGTGCCCGCACTTTGCCTCCTCCAGCAAAACAAGCGGTGGAAACAAGATGGCGCACTTAGGGCATGTCTTTGCGTTTCCTACAACAGGCTAAGGAACAAAGGCATGAAATTCAGCATGAGATGTATTAGACTACCACCTGATAAATAAAAACTTCATTATATATGCAGCAAGTGTATTTGGTATTCCAGTGAGATCTTATTTTGGCTCCATCATTTTCATCATCTACATCCATAAAGTAAAACCTATTGCAAAAACAGGAGAAGCAGTAAATAATAAAAGGAAGATTTCACTGAGAGGCGAGATACCTGACCAAGTGTTAAAACGTATCATTTGAACTTTAATAGTGGGCAGTCTATGCACTGTTAGTCCATCAAAACATTCTAGATCAAGCCCTTATGAGAGAGGTTATACAGCAGATAAAAGTAAATTTATTATTTTACCTTTTTTATTATTTATTTTGTCATTATCCTTTCATGGTTCTAAGCTCTTAGTGGTTTACAATACTTAAAAATTTGATTTTAAAGAATAATTTCTCTGACTTGTGCATCATTTCACAATTTTTAGTTACACTAAACCTTTCGAAAAAACATAATGGCAAAGTAAAATACAACAGTTCTGGTAAGTCTTATGTATTTTACATAAGTTTGACTCATCTAAGATTCAGAACTACAAAAAGATTGATTTCAGGCAATTTGATGTGTGTCATAAGCTTATAAAGTTTATTTTAAAGACAGAATTAATTCACAAGTCTGTTACATTGGGAAGATAATGGCAGTTAAGGAATATTAATATATGTAACTGGTTAATTATGACCCAATAAGGTTAATAATGACCCAATAAGGCAGTCTGAGTAAGTGCTTTTTGAGCGTTTTCCACTCACATCCTCAAACATTTTTAGTGGGGATTTGGCCTCTTTGTATACTCCACACAGATTTCTGGATAAAAAAAAAATAAGTGTTTATATTTATTAGACACTTTTCTAGGATCTTTGAAAGAAGTGGAGTCTAAAGAGTCTCGGAACACAGCTTGAGAAAACCATACCTCAAAAATAAAAATACATTGAATGCTGATGTAAATTCTCCCTATTAGTAATATCACTATAGCAAGACAGTTGTAAAGACTTAGATAAAATTGGGAATGTAGAGAAGCACGTTGTAAGTAAATGTAACAACTTAACACACACTATCCAAAATACTCCATCAAAATAATTTCAAAAGCTTGTTTTAGAGTAATCAAGTCATCTTCTTTTAGAAGAAAAAAAAAGATTCAAACCTTTGTGCAATATTTAGTCAGTAACACAGCCGTTACACCCCCGTGCCAGTAAGATTAAACTGTCCAGCAATCTATGCCTTGCACTGCTGACTGTTCTTCTGGTATGCTGCAGCATGAAGGAAACTGCCATGCTGAACATCCTCACCTCCCTATGCTGAGATCAAAGTGGAAACACACACGATTTTCACACACGCCTGGTAAAAGGTAAATTAGAATGCAAGAAATTCATTAAACTGGGGGAAAGGGAGAGGAAGAAAAGTTGAATCACTGATTTCTGCTTTCATTTTCCACCCCCCGAAGTTAAAGCACAAGCACTGTAAGAATTTTAATAAGCCACTTAATCATAAGGGATCAATCACCTACCACACCATTAGCTGCTATGAAACAGTTAATGTTCCAGAAACCTGGGGAAAAAAAACCACCCAGATTTGTCTGTTCTTCATGCAGATTTCTTTTATGAAGGTTCATTAGAGGAAAATTAGAGCAGTACCTTCTATAGAGGTAACTGAACATACAACAATCCATCACTCCAGGGGCAGGAAAGCTTCTTTTTGTAGATCCAGGACTAGATGTTCTGAAAGAATTCTACCCTAAATGCCCTTTTGTAGAGAATTCTACCCTAAAACCCTTTTGTAGAGGGTTTTAGGGTAGAATTTTTCTATAAAGTTTTCCTCTGATCAGGCTAAGCTTCCTGCTACGGCATCCTACTGATTTTGCAATGTAAGTTCATATCTTTTATGGTGCTAGAACCATAATTTCCATTTCAGCAATAATTTAAGCAAGCAGTAGTCTGTTACAAAAACTTAACCCTTGATGCTACCACTGCACCAGTACCAACACAGAAGTAAAGTACTCTTCCATACTCTAAACATGGTTTTGAAGTCTGGTCTGACTTCCTATTCTTTAGTTCTAGGAAAAGAACGGGGAAAGGTCAAAGTATTCTTAGTGTTGCCTACCATACACAGTTGTTGATCAGGCAGCTCAAAGCAGCCACTAACAGGGATCTGCATTTTGATAATCCAGTTGCTTAGTCAATGCAGAAAGTTGGGCACTACTGTGGGAAGCTGTACACACTGCAGTATCGCTCCTGCCCCTGGCTGTGAGAAGACTTAGGGTGCTGCTAAAAGCACCAACTAGAAGAAAAACCTTGCCATGAGTAGCATTAGTTGGCCCTAGAAAGCACCAGCCCTCTCACCTGTATTCCCTCTTCAGTAGCTCCAGTAGGACTAATTTCTCTTTCCTCCTTTTGGTTTTGTTGTTGCAGACAAAGTACTGCTGGAGCCACACTAACTCTTTCAAAAGGAAAACAAAACAAAACAAAAAAACAACTTTGAATTTAGTGACACTGGTCTTCCAGCATCTGGTGCCACATGCTTATATATGGGGTCTGTGCTCCAATGCATCAGTAGAGATAACACCCTTTGGAATATGCTTCCAAGAAAAATCCTTCCCTCAGTACTTCAGGTGCCTGATTCCCTACTGTAACTTGATGTCTAATGCAGAGGATACAAACAATCTCTTTCAGCATCCTCCCCTGCTCCAAGTACCTAAAAATGAGCTTCTTCAATAGTCTACAGAGATTTACTGGAGGAATACTTAATTTTTAAAACCTTTACCAAGGTCTAACCAGAGCCGCTTGCTCAGCAGAATAGGCTGAAATCTCATTTCACCATGTTCATTTAGTCTGTAACAAAAGGCAGCAGCGCCTGGCCTAAGTATTCAATCAGGTTTTAACATCTTGTTCTGAACTGCAGGTTATTGTCTCTAAGCTATAGCATTCTGTGTGTTACAAGTTTTGTCCTATGCCTTAACATCTGTGAAGTTTCCAGGTTCTTTCACAGGTGTGTACAACCCTTGGGGCAAAGAAAAGAAAGAGGCATAACTCGTTAAGCAGCTGAGTTACTTTCAACTCACTGCACAACTCTTCTGTGCTGAGTATGAGAGTTTTAAGCCTTTTTATGACCCTTGTGCACAGGAACACAAAGCAATGGCCTGTCAAACTGTGAAAAGGGCAACACTTAAACCAGAAGTACTGAAAACAGCAAAACCCAACAAGTCAGGAGATACCAGTAAAATGAACTTTATTTTAAAGCTCATTAAAAAGCTTCACAATAACACTAACAGAATTAGCATTTCCTTCATTTTATGTACCCCACATGAAAAATGTATTGTTTAGCAAGAGATGAAACGTAAGCGTTTCTGCATGCTACTAACACATTTCACCATCTTATTATAAGTGCTTTGGACTGCAATAATCAAAAACCTTAGAACAGAAGGGGTTTCTTCTGGAAAGTCCTTATGGACGGGACAGACACTGGCTTTTTACTGACATACCCAATTAGATGTCCAGACGAAAGAAAACTACCTTGGCATCTACAAATGCCTACGAAGGTTTCGATTACAACCTTTTGAAGGAGCAGTATATATCAGAGCAAGGGCTTCTTTTCATCTTTAGTGATGCAAATGGTTAAATACTGCAGAGAAGCTTAGTATGAACTCACAATTCCACAGGAATCTGAAAGTTACCAAGGCAATTTTCCTTTTAGGATAGTCATGACCAACACTATTACTATTCTTCCTCCCATAACACAACATATCCTAGACACATCTTAAGAAAAAAATATAAATAGTTCCCAAAACAATGCATTCCCACCCCCCCCATCACATACGACAGCAAAAATATCTTCTGTCATGGGATGAAATAACTTGCTGCAAGTGCAGTGGTTTAGTCCAAGTCCATGCTAATGGTGTTTTGATCACTCGGATGACATTCGCCATTCTGTTGAGGCATTTCAGAATTTTTGTCATCTTCTCCCATTTCTTCAGTTTTATAATCACTCTGTTCATTTAATGGGTTTTCTTCCTTAGGAGAGTCAACTTTTGGTTTTGGCTGTGTCACAACAGGCTCACAGACATTGTTTAACTCCTAAAAGAAAGGGAAAAGATGTGGTCAGAATATATACTAAGGACCCACCAGCTTCACTAGTGTGAAAAGTCCTGTTCCCGAAAGACTGTTTGAAACTTGCTTCCTTATTTGTTTCCCAAGACCAAACACCAAGTACTTTTTGTACCCTGAAATAAATTAACTGGTCTACTTTCTGAAGTTCTGTGGGCAAAGTTCTTCAAGTCAATATTTCGGATTTCACATAGGTTTTTTTTCCAGACTATTTTGTGCCTACCAGCTAACACTGAAAAACAACCTGAGTTTAAGATGACTGAAAGACTTAAGATGTCAATAAGCTCCACAGAACCGTATACAGTATAGTACAGCTCCTCTGCTTTCTACTGAATCTCCTTCTGTCCATACCTGCTAACTACCCCTTAAGAACCCTGGAGCAGTAAGATGAAATTGGGGGAGAGGAAGGGGGACATATCAGTCTAGCTTTAGCACCAGCCTCTCAAATTAGTTTCTTATGGTACTTACCTGTAGCTTTGCCTTAATTTCACTTGAATGCACAGCCGGATCCTGATCTAAGCTCTTCTTAGCCTGTGCACTCACAGCATTATTCATCCACTCTACCACTTCACTAACACACTTCTCTACTTTCATGATTTCCATTTCATCAATATGGATGTATTTTTCATCCTGTCCAAATACAAATGTTTTGTATTAGTTAGTAATGTCAAGTTTACTGTCAAGTTATGCCAACAGGACTATCCCAATAATTCACAATTATTTTTACTGATTTCCAAAATAAACAGTAGTTGGCAACAAGCCAGATCTGTTACAGCAAGAGACAACAAGAAATACAGATGTCAAAATAAAGCTTCCTTTTTCCAATACTCAAACAAGAAACCTAGTTCACAGAGGGAATAGAGGCTTCACAAACAGGTCACACAATAAAATATAACATTCTTAGCAGTGTTGATAAAAAAACATCCCCTCCCTCCTGGAGAGTCTTACGTGGGCCCAAGGTAGTTTAGACAGTGCAGTTCTGCTGTACACAGAAAGGGAAAGGATCAGTTGTTCAACATTAGGAGCATTCCCTACAATGCCAGTTACACAATTTACTGATATCAGGAGAAGGACCTACCCAGCAACACAACCTATGATTTTAGCTAAAAATTCTAAATATGGATTCAAGTCTTAAATGTACTATTTTCAATGATGCTAGTTATTTCAAGACTGTGTAACACTACTGAAGGACTTCACTTAATAATGACAATTTTGTAATCTATGGCTGCAAAGACATAATTGTTTCTGATGCAAGTCTCAATCTCAAACCGGATCAGCTTGAGTGTTGTGAGCTGCCTTATTAAAACTCATTAAGTTGAAACCCAAGGAGTAAATTTTCAGAAGGCTTATCAAGAAAGTAATCTTCAAATATCAATGGCAAAAAAACCCCAAACACCCATATATGATAAAGCTTGATGTTTTAGTCTATCCCGAGTAGCTTTTACACTAATGCTTCCCACCATGGCACAATTTTTGTTCCCGAAAGAACTGGAAGAAGAGCTTCTAAAAATGTCAGATTAGCTTTTAAAAGGTCAAGAAAGACCACAGTCTAACCCTCACTCTTTATAAGAATGTCCTTTTTGGCCTGAAAACATCCAGAAATATCAAGCAACTGAAGATATGACACTATGCAAGATTTTTTTTTGAGTACTGGGAAACATTTGCAGTGTCAAGTTTGTGACCTATGTAACAGTAGATTGCAGCTCATCTGAAAGGGCATTTGAAGCCTCTGCCAGCTGATGAGCCCCAGTGAAACATTATGTGGTAAAAGAAAGGTACTTTGAGGCCACTTACTTTATTCCTGAATTCCCCAGCTATTGTAGCATAATACTGGAGCCTGTGTCCCAGTTCTTCTAACAGCTTTGGTCGTTCTTCTGCTTCTTGATAGCGCATTTCAATTGGAGTACCTAGTTTCTAGAAAAAGCAATTCCTATGTGTTATGTAATCCATTAACATTGTTTTGTGTGGTATTTCAGAAATTTTGCCCTTTGAGCTTACTAACAGACCTACCTTTAAATCCTCTAATTTGTCTACGTACACCTGCTTGGCTTCATCCTCCCCCTCTTCATACAGCCAGCCTTCTGTCTCCGTTAGGAGTGCAGAGAATCCCTGCAGATCCTACGTATCAATATAATTCAACATGTCAAACATCAAAGTATGCACCAATTGACTGCATGTGTTTCGCAGTAACAGGACACTAGTAAATATAAACATTAGTTCTTGGCCTCCTACGTAAAAATTACATTTCTACTGCAGCTTTTGTCTCATTAAGCCAATTAAACCACACCAGTTTCTGAACTGGGAAACACACACATCTGCAACATAGGTAGCATTTATAGCCTTTTGTCCTTGATTAGACCAATGCTTGGGGTGCAGCTTTAATTCATGTTTTTGGTTATAGATACAGCAACACAAGCTTCTCCTTCCAGTTACCAACTTCCTTTGGAAACAAAACTTTATTCCTTTTGTGACAAAATTTATTTTCAGGAATATGTGCTATTTGCTAAGCCTGAACCTAATTCTGGATCAGTCCCAGCTGTCATTTAAATGAGTTAGTTTTCAGCTATTTCCAGGATGGCTATGAGAAAGCTTGACCAAGGAATACAAAATAGATATTTGGTATCAGTATTTTCAGAGAAGCTCCTGAAACCATAACCTACCTTTTCACAAACAAACTTTTCATATGGTCCAGACAGCTTGTCCCTGAACTCATACACGTATTCCTCCACTGCATTCTTTGCATCATTTCTTTCTTTTTCCAGTTTGTCTTGCATAATCATCTTACCCTGTATAATCACAGAAACTATTTTAATTAAAGAATACCCATGTTCAAACAGCATTCTACAAAGCACAGCTCCTGTAAAACACAGTATCTCCCAGAGGCCTTGGCTCATGTAACTGCTGGAATTCCCATTGCTACGCAGTGGGCTTACCTGAAGTGGGATGCACTTCTCTAGATTACAACAGCTTGAACCAATCTGTGATGTCATTCCATGGATCAGTGCTCTGATACTATCACTATAAACAACACTTCAATCTTTCTGATTAACATTTGTCAGTTATGCGTTAAAGTTGGACCGTATATTTGCTCACTGTAAATTATTTGAGTCCATACTCCAGGGTTACAGTAAAAGATCAGAAGTTGCCTTAAAAAGCAGATGAGCAGTTAATAACTGCAATCAAGAGAGCAGTCTAAATCACACTAACTCACCTCTGTTTCAATATACATATTGAGGAGATCTTTTCCTAACTGCCAAACCAAGTTAGCTTCAATAGGTAATTCCACATTCTTCACTTTTATCTTGGGTTTTTTAGCTTCTGGGGGCTGATCACCTTTCTTCTCATTTGTCTGAATTGGAGAGAAGAAAAATAAGATAATTTTCCTGACTTCCTTCTGATGAAGTAGCACTATGATGAAAAACATTCACAGGAAGAACATGCAGAGATTTTCTGTGTTCTTTCAGAATCTTCAAAACATACTTGAGGCACTTTCCCTTTGGGAATTCCACCTCCTGCCCTAGTCAGCTTACAGTCTATTTCATGGACAGTAGGTGCTGTGCTACAGGAAGGACATTTCTCAGATACACAGCGTATTTGCAGGTTTTCCAGAAGTGCCCATCTATAGCTTAGCACTTCACTGGTGATGCTGACAGTGGTAAGATTTTAACCCAAAACATTTTTTATCTTATACAGATGAAAGAGCACACTACTAGCATTATCATGCAAGCGTATGTTTTTCACACAGATTATTTCCTCTTAGGTTTATGAATTCCTGATCCCAACTTTTCTCAGCAGGCCTAATAAGCTTGGCCTCTAATAGCTGTTAAACAAATTGAAATGTCTGCAACCCAAACAGATTAGCTGTACAACACTGCATAAAGACAGAGAAGTGGTAGAGCAAGACTTCTTGCAGGAATTCTTTTGCAAACTCTGTACAAAAATCATCACAAGGTATATACATTATTTTTCACAATAGAAAAGGTATAAAAATGAAAAAGGTTCCGAGCACAAAGTTCCTTACTTTTTCCTGGAATGTGTTACCATTTTAAAAGTCCCCGTTATATAGCATGACATTTTCAACAGTTAAAGGGTCACTCACTTTGACATCTGGGATTTTGTTTTCTTCAGAGGGAGGTTCTGATGAAGGGGGAGACTGTGACGTTTGCTGACCATCGGTTTGTACCTGGGACTGTGTTCCAGCCTCACTGTTGTCTTGCTGGATATTTTTCTGAAATGAAAGCCCAGGCACAAAGGATGTAGAAGGCACGTGCACTTGTATTTAATAAAACTTATAGGGCACTTCACTTCTGACGCACATACTGTACAAAGTGCCCTACAAAGCATTCTGTGCACATGCAGAAACACACACGCTTTAACTAACGGAGACACAGACTAGGTGCAAGTTCAGAAGGATGTAGTGAAAATGCAACCGGTGCCAGGCTTGCAGCATAATACTTATGTGCGTGTGCGTGCATGCTACCACTTTCTCTTACAAAAAGTGGCTTTTAATTTATTGAGCCATAGCTTTTAAGTTTTTCCCCCCCTTAGAAACTATTAAAATATCAAGTACACCATAACAATGCTGCATTATTCCCCAGCATTCCCCTCCCCTTCAATGCTGTAGAAAACACTCCATCTTTCCCTTCCACAAGAAGTTTCAAAACTTTACTAATATGAAGGATTACACACAAATCCTTTCAACAGGAGAGAGCATGGATGACTAATAATCCAAACCAAGTTCCAAACTATCTGAAACACTCTGGTAACAATGGCAGCTGCAAGCAACCCCACCCTCAAGCAACCCACCTGCTGCTATTTGGCACTTTGCCCAATAATTGATTTTGAAGTCCACACACCATCAAGATAGCACTAATTTTCTCCTGTTCTTATAAAGACATTTTATTTCCTGAAAGCCATGCACATCTCAAAAGTAACCTCATTTTGCTTCCTTAGAAGGTATTTTTCTTCCAGAGTATGTAACAGCAGAACACACTTTCATCAGTAAGGACATTCACACACAAGGAAGGTCAACTTACATCACTTGAGTTTTCAATAGGCCTCTGGTTCTGAGATTCCACTTCAGTCTCAACACTGACATCTTCGCTCTCTTCACTTTTAACTGGTTCTACCATGGATGCAGTGGACACACTGAAAATGCCATGAGTATTGACACGGACTTTCACTTTGACTTTAGACTTTTCTCCATCTTTCTGGGCTGCCACATTCTGGATAACATACCTACCTAAAAACAAATGAATCAATAGTCACACAGTGGAATTAAATAGGTAATATTACAGAGCCAGGAAAACACCTCCCTCTTTCATAGAGAACACATTTTCTAAGTATTTGATGAAGCCTCTGTGCTAATCTCATGGTCCCCAAAATGAAAAGAATACTACAAAAAACAAGAAGTATGATGCTTTTCAGCCAGCTTTACCTTAACAAATCAAAGAGGAGAACGCTTATTTTCATCATCCAGGGTAGGTTCTCCTGCCATTAGTAATATAGAGTAAATACAAAAAGTAAAAGTTCACTCCCCCTTACTTGTGCTATCCCTGATGCTATAGTGGGATGAAGGAAAACTACACAAAGGTTTACTCTAATGCCAACATTAAGCAGTATGTCTTTTTAATACAAGTTACTGCCCAACATAGAAACAGTATTTTTAGAAGCATTATTTTCAGCTTCTAACATCCATGTAAGTCTGTCATTACCTTTTACTCCAGGGCAGAACATAATTGTTTTCTAACTCCTGTAGTACTTGAAACAAGCATTGTGAAACTAAAACAGACAGCCAACTAGTTTAGCAGTATACGAGGAATCAGATCTCCTTGACATTAAGAGCAGACATATTTTTCCTGCCTACTCCATGGTTATATGTGTATCACCAAAACAGTGACCTGGTGATTACGATGCTTGTACAGCTGCAAAGTACAAGTTCACCGATTTCATCACAGGCTAGATATACACATGCTCACACATACACACACCGTTCCTTCATCAACAGATCTAAAGCACACACACACAAGCTTTTACCTTACTTTACAGGCTAAAGCATGTAATCTCCCCTCTCTTGTAAATCCTATAATACTGGAGTTGTGACCTGTCCTCCCTTTTGGTAGTCTCATCAGAACTACTGACTCACCCATTGGGGCTACTAACAATTATGTTCTGAGCAGAGAGTTAATCGGTGAGCGAGCTGAAACCAGTCTGATTTTCAGTTCTGTTCTCACCAGTTTGTGGAACGGCAGTTAAATACCGTCTTGTTTGTTAAAGGCATATAAATTGCACACTCACAAATCCCACTATCAATCTTTATGGTAACAGTTAACATGAAAGGAAGTCTGCTGTTTCCGTAACTACAAAATATTGTGCTGGTTTCTAAGATATATGGTATTTGAACTTTGTGACTCTCCGCAAAACCACATATTTTCTCTACTTCAAAGCAAATTAACTGATGTTTTCTGTTAGGATAATAGCTTTTAGTAACTTTGTAGTGCATTAAGTATTAGCTGAAATATTGGTAAATCAGATGGAGATGGTTTTGCCCTATATATTCTCCCACCCATTTTAAGAATACTTATAAAGCTTATCTTAAAATACAGTATCACCAGAACTATAGTGTTAAAGTGCATTGTTAACCAACAGGACAGCTGTATTGTCAAATACTTAAAGATTTGTCATTTCTCCTACCACCCTGAAAAAAAAGTTGAGCTTTCTAACAAACCCAAGCAATTGCTTGACAGGTAGTAAAATAGCTTTACCTTAATTTTACATGCAAACATGCAACATTTAATTGCATGCTTAGAACTCAAGAGCAATTATTTAATTGGCCTGTCTTTACCATCACAATCTTTTTCTAACTAATCACATCATAAACTCTTTGTAAGTGTCAACACTGTCAATGTTGTAATTTGTCAAAAAGGATGAAAGAACTGCTTATAAATATTATCTAGACAATTCAAATCAATACTGTAGTCTTGTAGCTGCCACTGTTTCAGGCTGCCTTGATTAGAAGTTATTCAGCATTATGTCAAACCCAGAAAGTATAGGAAAAAACAACAACTAGTTACTCAAGATATGTTTAAGTTTCTTATATACAGGAGATATTTTTCAAGTATTCCTAGTTTGCTTTAGCAAAAAGCAGAAAAGAAGATTAAAAAAAAGTTATCTTTTGCAGTGATAGCCCCATTCTAGTCCTGAGCATTTGGCTATAGTTTCCCCTTGTTTCTTCACTGGACTGAAGCAACTTTAGAATTGAAAATTGACTCCTCCAGACACAAACACAACAGTTACAGAACTGATTTAAGACCAAACAACGTGAGACAACACCATTGCCAGGACAATTACTTACCAATTTTTGACTCAGGATATGGGACTCCATTAGGATCAGAATAAAAAGCTTCTAACTCAAATGGGCCTTTCCTATAGAACGTAAGAACCTTGGAGAAAGGTGCTGCATGATTTCTGCTGAACACCTCATGAACCCTATAATTAAGAGAAAAGTATCACTTTTAGCAGAGTATGAGCTGAAAGACTTTGATCTAGGGTCAGAACTCTTCAGAGAAATGTCACCATGTTTTGACACATTTACTCTTCTGAACAATTCCAAGAAAGGTACTTCACTACTGTAAGGAAAAAAAAATTACTGTTGTGTACTGTAATGGGAAATTGTCCTATTCCATAATTTTGAGTCTCAGAAGCAAGTAAGTTTAGATGTAGGTGGCAATTCAGTGACAGACTATCAGCAGACCTCCAAAATTTGTTTCCTGCAAAGACATGATTCTGAGCTTGGAATAGCGTAATTTAAATCATAATTTGCACCATTCCTCAGTTAGTCTCAAAAGGCTAATTATAGCTCTGTTAATTCCTTACTCAGTTACTTTCTGTGGCTCAGTTGAGAACCCTGACACCAGATTATTATTCATTCCTTGATATGACAGAAAGACAACCAGCTTTATTTTACGTTCTTTCTCTAGGGTCTGTCTGCTATTATGCCAGTCTGATTCTAATTTCCAGCTAAGTGTTGTCTCCTAACTATGGAATGATCTCATCTAATAACCTAAACGTGAGCAACTAAGAGCTTCACCTACAATGTGAACCCACAGGTTGCTCTCAGAAGCATGTGACAGAACAATTAGATTCTGCATCTCCACAGAAGACAGACAAAAAAGAAAAGGCTGAATTACAAAGAATATGAGAAAGGTATGAACAGGACCCTGTAGAACTCAACTTCCCAGAAGTTAAACTCAGACCTCTTTACATCCTAGACAGCAACTGCATTTCCCACAGGCATGGCATAGTTAATAGCAGAGAGGTCAGAGTCTTAAGACACTGCAATGATGAGAAATTTCTCTTATGAAACTGAGAGTTAAATCCTTGCTTCTTTCTTCAGCCAGATGAATAGCATCCATGTACGCTCACAATATTTATATAGTGCATAAAGTTCCTACTAAAACAAGAATCCAGATAGGTGTTAGGAACACCTTGAGTAAAAAAAGCCAGAAAGAAAAGTGGGATCAGGATCCAGCAGTTGCTCTACTTCATTTTGTATTCCAAAACCTGATAACCAGATAAGAGCAATCCAAGATAAGGTATTGGTTGGTAGCTCATTCAATCACAATTTTTTTTAATA
This sequence comes from Pygoscelis adeliae, assembly GCF_000699105.1. Classification (NCBI taxonomy): domain Eukaryota; kingdom Metazoa; phylum Chordata; class Aves; order Sphenisciformes; family Spheniscidae; genus Pygoscelis; species Pygoscelis adeliae. Next base: position 3,497,283 of record NW_008825109.1, on the reverse strand, counting down.
TCTATTTTTTAACACATGAGGAGTTATGGTTAAAATTTCAATGCATGCCTTTACAGTCTCCACTGTCAACCATCTCTGGTACACGGCCTATGGGTTTTCTGCATCAGAATTTCGAGATCCTAATTTAAATGCAGCCAAGAACATTATCCTTGAATTATGAAGGCAAAAAGCTTCACAGAACAGTAGTGTGAGCTACTTACCCTTCCGTGTCCTCCGCTTCTGTGTTCCACAACAGAGATATTGGGAATGGTGTAGCATCTGTCACAGAGAATTCTCTCACTTTAAAAGCTGGAGAAAGAATTGCACACTAAACAAAAAACAGACATGCATTAAAGTTGGTTAACTGCTCTGCTCCACCCACCCAAGACAGCTAAACATCTTTAAACAGGAGAAAGAGAACTGTGTTGACTTTACTGAAACAAAGCTAGGCAAATTGCTTGATTTCAATGGAGTATGATAAGAAAACAGAAATCTCATACAGAAGTGTTTTTACCCTTTGGGTTAGCAGGACTTTTGGTCTTGTTCTTACCGTAGCTTGTGAAAAAAGGTAACAGTCTAAACAAATACCAGGACTGTAAAGAACGTAAGTGCTGCATTACTTAGTCCTAAAAGAAGTGGTGTTTATCTTACAGGTCCTGCTTCTTTCCTTGGAGACAACTGATTGCTAGTGATGAAAACCAATTAGTCAGATGGGGTAAAGAAACAAGTCAAAGAGAAGGTGAAATAAGAGAATAAGTAAAGGAGAAAAGGAAGAAGGCAGAATGGGTGGTTTGCTTGTAAAATACAGTTCACTAGTTGGAAACTGTAAAAATGGGGGGGGAGATAGAATAAAAGTCTGTTTCACATTGATGGAAAGTTGGATACCAGAAAATGCTAACTTGCAATGTTTTGGGCTCTCCATAGCTACTTCTCATACACTTTGTTGATTAAAAAATATCTCTCCCCTCAGCTTGACAGAGACTTAAATTTTTCTCATTAAAGAGCCCTATATCGTCTTCTTTTGAAGAGAAGAGCAGACTGCTTACAGAATACACCCAGCATCAGCACTGTCAGTAAAGTACTGCACCACAGAGGAGCACTCTAGACTTTTTAAACAGCATAGTCCCACAAAAAGACCCAGTGAACATGTACGTTGCCTTGTGTGCTTTAAAATGGACCACTTCTGCCATTTCTCATAACTGCTTGGCTAATTCTTAAAAAAAGTGCTTTCAAGAAATGTTTCATCAAGTGTTGCCAGTACTATACCTGCAGAGCGCAGCCCCTAGCTATGGCTTCATCTGCATTCAGTGTTGTACTGACATCTTTGCCAAAGAATTTGG
>NW_008825109.1:3484036-3495938 GCF_000699105.1 Pygoscelis adeliae | reverse complement strand
GTCACAATCTCTACAGCAGTTACATCTTCCACTTTCAGTTGTGTTTGTTCCATTAATGAAAGCAGAGGCATCTCTATCCTTTGCAGCAAGTCAGCACACAATTCTTCAAATTGTGACCTAAGGAAAGAAATGGAATTAACTAAAGAATGCCTGTCCCAACACTAAGATTTCCTGGTATTCTTGTTTCCAAACTTATGCTGACCAGGTCTGTTAACTACACTGCAAAGAGACTTAAAGCTAAACCCCTGTGAGTAGGCTGAAGTGACAACCATAGACAAGATCGTATATGAACAGCTGCTTATAGATTTTCCTACGCTGCTATCAGTGTAGTTAAATAAGATAAAGGTATTGTTTGGGCAAGTGCTATGTATTTGCCTCTCAGCAGATGTTACAGATAAGAATACAGAAAACACTCATACTTCCTTTACAATGAAAAACTGTTGCCTAAATACTGGAGAGAACAAAAAAAACCCCACCACTCTCTTGGCAGTAGTTACAGGACTAACTGATTACAAATTAAGTTGTGCCTGTGAGTGTGTGCAAGAGATGAGACAGACAGACACACAGACTTCATTTACACTCAGGCCATAATCAAGTCATCCCCCATAAGCACCATTTCTGTCCTCCACTTCTCCGCCAATATCCACAGTACAATAAGAACAGAAAAAAGGAACAAAGCTTCAGTTGTTGCTATCTGAAGAGCATTATGGGATTTAGTTACCTAAAATACACAGGAGGCCTAAATACGCAGCCAACCCCCCTGGGTCTGGTTTGCATGCATCAGCCCATGGTTTTAAGGATGTGTCATTCCACAAAAAGAATTCAAGCTTCTTAAGCATGCATTATTACACTGGAACATTGCTCAGGTAGCTGAACATTACATTTCCCAGCCTTAGTTATTCTAGCATTACAAAAATGCCACAGCTATTCAGCACTTGCACTTAATTTTAGCATAGTAAGTTTCTTTCAAACATGGAAAGAAACACTTCTTTAATATGGCCACCAAAGCAACTGCCTGTCTTGTATAAAACTCACCTGTTCATTTTCCCAGATACATCAGTATCATTCATGAAACACTCAATATTTAGGGGAATGTCTGTGCTGTTTGAACTCATTAGTTTCTTCAGCTTCTCACATTCCTGATACAGACGAAGAAGAGCCCGAACTTTTGCTTTTGGATCCAGTTTGTACTTTGCTTTTATTTCTGCACAAAAGTAATCTACTAGCTTTCCATCAAAGTTTCTTCCACCTAGGAAAGGGTCAAATGCTGTGCCAAGTACCTGGTTTGAAAGAACACAATTTAGCCTTACACTCAGTAAAAATCAAATGCAATAGCAGTCTTCCAATATCAGCAGGCCTTTGCTTCAAAAAGGCTGGGGACAAGTCAGCCTATCTCCCAATACACAGGCTTAAGTACTTCAATCAACCACATCAGCCAAAAATTGCTCTTCCCTTTTACAGCGGAAGCAAGTAACTAGGTGACAATCCTAAGCATTCACAATTTTAATCCATACACATCCATTTAGATAAAACAAACTAAGTGATAGCAGTTGTATTGTGTATCTTACATTGGTGTATTGCAAGGAATTTACAGCCCCTGTTTGAAACCATCCTAATGAAATGAAGGACACTGATAAAAATCTTCACCTTTTGACTCGTTGCCACTTCCTCTGCATTAAATTACTTCAGAAGTTTAAAAACAAGGCAGGTTTACAGGCTATTTGATTCTAACATCTCAAACCCTTTTATTTTCATTTAATCTTACTACCTTTAGTTTACTCTTGTTGAATGCACAGGCTGACACTTGAAATGCAGAATGTCCCATATCAACAAATACAACTATCCGTGGCTTCTCTTCAGGAGCTGGAAGGTCTTGTTTGTAAATTCCGTAATTCAGAGCCACTGCAAAACAAGTGTCAGACATTATCAATGCAATGCCTAGTGAATCTCCAATCGCATGCCATCACATCCCTATGAATATTAAGCTATAGGATCAAGAGCAGCAAGACAAATCCAGACATACACCTATGCAAGGTCTTACCTACATGGAAGTTTTATTCCATTAATCTATGTTGTAGAATCTAAGAAGCAAAACATCCTTCCTTAGTCATGTATATGCTCTCTAAGCATTTAAGCGTGCAAAACTAAGAAGCAACAACTCTGTTCGGGGGTTTTCTACTTTCATCTGTTTATTAACAACTCGGGTTTTTTACTTTGCATAGTAATCCATAGTAATCAAACACAGAGCATCTTTACAACAAAACCCAAACCCAGTTTTGTAATTACAAGGAGTGTCTCCCAGGCATCAAGGCTTTGTCTGAGAATGGTATAAATGATCAGTAGAGGCTGCAAAAGGGAAGAATCTCAGTCTATACAGAATATCTGGCAGTGACAGTTTGTGAAGTGCATCGAAAGTGTAAAACAGAAGCCAGTGGGGCATGTAAACACAGGATAATAAAGTCAAAGGACAGAAAACAGTTTTGCAGCAGCATTCATTCTGGATGGATAGCAGTGTCAAAGCTAGGCAGGAGGCTGATGCAGTAACTGAAGATAAATAAAACCCTAGAGAGTCTTGGCTACATGGTTATGCAGGGAAGGCTGAGATTTTGGCATGAGATAGAATGTGCAAGAATATACATTTGCCTATGTCGAAAATATCCCAAGATGAAGATAACAGCCAGGATAGCAGACAGATGATCAGGCAAGAGAGTTAGAGCATTAAAGAAGGTGGTAAGGAAGGCCCGGAATACGTGCTCCGAAGAGCAACGTTTTATAGTCACACTGCCATCCTCTCACTTGAGGAGAAAGGGACACCAACTCCCTCTCTCACATCAAAAGCAGTAGTTCCAGACCATCTGGAACAAGGACAGCCAAGTTTCCCACTGATCAGAGACTTGAGATTTATGGATTCTGGTGTCTAATGAAGTTCCCCTGCAGTTGGTGCACTCGTTCTCATCTGTGTGGATTCTTTGGGGTCTGTAAAAACCCAATACCAGCGCTCATTAATCCCTCCCACAAGCAGTCATTAAGAGGTGGTTAATTAAAAACAGAAACTCTATTTCACAAAATGTATCTGTTATATCCTTGAGATCTAGATTTGATTGAAATCGTGTATTGGTCTTTCATTCATGTAACATTTGTATTTGAGCAGACTGAACACATTGCCATTGTTTCCAAACTAAAAACAAATTTATGAACAAAATTTGATGAATCACAGCAGAATTTGCCTTTCATTAAAAACAAACTACTTTACTTTTCTGCCCTATTATACCTCAGGAGCCCTTCCCCAAAGATATAATCAAAGATTGTTACATTTAAAATATTAGAAAAACTTGGATAGTACTCATTAGCCTTGCAAGGTAAAGAAAAGAAAATTAGAAATGCTGTGTGCTACACAGTAAAGAAAGGCTGCTAAGGGGATGAAAGAGCTATCTGCTGTTCTGGGGACCGTTCATCCCAATGGCAAAGCTTCTAAAGATCCTTGCTAAAAAGTCCGGAAAAGCTCTCAAGGTTCTTGCATGGCCATAGACTGGGATGATGTGTTCTGCCAAACAAACAAAAAGGAAGTGACAACACCTTTTTTGGCAAGGCCTTTAGTTGGCTTATGTCACCCCATCATGAGAGGTCATCTCTGAATCGGGTGTGAAGGATTACTTCTGCTTCAATACAGAAATGGGTTGGAAAGGTACTCTTTTTTGACAGCTAAGGTTGGAAAACACACTTTTTTTGACTGCTAAACTAACTTTTTTTTTCTTTATGGATACAAAGTTTCTCCATAAACATACTGAAAATGGAATTTGAAGATTAAAAATAGAGGGTTGGATACTCATCCTTTCTCCTCCTCTCCCCACAATCACCCTAGAGAGGTACAAGCCCTGTAACTCAGAAGAATCCAGGCACATGGGACAAAGCGTACCTACTGTGGGGTTCACACTTACCCAGATCAAGAATTCACACTACCACATGTTCTCTTTAGCACCCTGCTATATAAATAAAGAATTAAGCTAAAGCTGCATGACAGAAACATGCACCTATGGCTTTTGCAATGATACGGTCAGATTTGCTCTTCACTAGGTGCAAATACATAGTGTTCAATGTAAAGATCATAATACTGGTGAAACAACTACATTTACTAGAAATCCTATTCATTACCATGTACATACTCATCTAAAACTGATTCCAGAAAAACATTTTAAGATACCACTCCATCAATGCATATTTAAGATTGCTTTGCTCCTTAAAAAAATAAAATATAAAATTCAGAAGCATGAATCCAGCTGGTGCGCACCAAAAATGCTCACAGGGAACATTCTCCCAAAGTAAACTCCCCCCTACTTATCTAACTAATGTGGGCAGTGGGAGCAGAAAAGTAATTGTCTCCTGGTACAGACCTCTACTTCCCAATCCTTCCCCCAGGAAACAAGTGCTGGTTATTATGCCATTTAAAAACATGGAACAAATGCTCTCTCACCAAATGCAAACAGAAAAATGCAGGAAGACAGGGTAAGAATGCTTGTTTTAAGAAAGACCAAATAAACTCTTGGTTCTGCCAATGTGTTTTTAGAGTTCTGAAGAGATTAGCAAAGGAGACCAATTCCCTTTTTTTTGTGCATGTTTTAAAACACCACGATTATACTGACAAAAGCCTTGGAAATTACTAAGCATTGACGCTTAATCAAGGAACTTCCTTTAAGAGTGGCTAAATCCCACAACTGTGCATCATAAGGTTTCTTCCATGAAATCTGGACAGTAAACTAAATGGACAAGTAGTCCAGGCACATGTGGTGACTCCTAATTAAGCACTCGGGGAAATAACTATCACTAAAGCTTCATCTCTTCTACGCCTTCACACAGAAGACATTAAAATGAAAGACTAAATCAAGAGAAGAGCAACAAGTTTTTCGAACGTTTATGTCTCACATCTGATTTTTCAAATCAGCCCTGTTTCTTAGGGTAACTAAATGCACCCTCTATCACACTTTTCATTTGCAGAAACTGCTGTTTTCCCCTACTTACCTGCTGTCATGTCATTCATTAATCTAAGACAATTTAATCCAACAATCTGAGCTGCATCCAGAAGAGACCTCCTTTCAGCATCTGTGAAAAATGATGGAACCTGAAGAAAGCAGGTGAGAATGGGAAGTTATTTCCAGAAAATGAGATAGAGTTTATTTGAAAGTATTAATTTAAAAATTGTATCTATTCACCCTTTGAAGAATACACTTGCTCACTGCAAGTCTTAACATACAACTACCGTACTGAATAGAGACTTCAAATATTCTATTCAATCAGGCTGAGATGAAATTAAACGAGCATCAGCTAGTTTACATGAGCAGACACTAGTAAGAAACGAGTTATTTGTACACAAATGCTAGGAACCTTAATTACTGGTGCAAAATATGAAACTGGGTATTATGGAGACAGAGACATGAAAAAAGCTTAATCAGAATTAGTAGATGTATTCCTGTCCAAGAAAGTAAAGGGGGGGGGGGGGGGGGGGGGAAGTATGGCTACATTACAGATGTGAGAGATGCAAAGAAATAAGAGATAACGAATAAAGAGAATCTGGTTTGGCCAAAATTACTTTGGGCAAGAAGTGGTAAGAGATTCCGAGGGGCTATGTTGTTGAAAATTTGCTACAGATCTCTAGCATTGGCACTGGACAGTGACCTCTGATGTCCTCAGGGACAGAAACTACATCATTAGAAGACACTAACTTTCCAGGGATTGACTGGAGAACAAACTCTTCTAATAACAGAACTAAATATTCCTAGATGCAACACGAGACAGACTTGTTCAAAGAGTCATTGAGAACACAGAGACAGATGTTATTTTACACTCAGGCTTTGCAACGGAATGACTGTTCTTTATCTGAGGTCATTTTCTGTGCAGTCATAAATTGAAAAAAAAAATTAACTTACTGAGAGGATGAACATAAACAGCACAGAAACTAAGGTTTTCAGCTGCCAGAGGGCAAGCTTTGATAAACAAAGGTGTCTTTAATGAGTGATTAGTGTGCTTAGTCATAGAAGAAAGCTGCAGCAGCAGAGTATATACCTGGATCCCAGAAATGTTCTGGGTCCACAAGTTCAGAGATCTCTAAGAGAATGAGTTCATGAAGGGGGTCAGGGTCTGGAATATGGAAGCAACCCTGGGATTTCTTCAAGCCAAAAGCTCTAAAGCTAGTTAGGATTAATCCCTTTGTAAGTGCTTATGCAGTGCTCTCTTTCACTCTACACGAATAGAAACAAAATGCCCTCAATAGCTGAAGTTAAAAGACATAATGTTCCTGTGCACTACAATTACTTACAGAAATAACACAGTCTGTTACTGGCTTTTTCAGGTTACTCTCTGCAGTCTCCTTTAATTTAGTCAGTAACATAGCTGAAATCTGTTCCACACTGAAGATATGCTCCTCATCCATGTACATGACCTGGATAGAAGCAATAGGTAAAATAATTCCATTATTTCAACCGGGGGAAAAATTACATACATTTAATGTTTTTTGATACACTGCTGACTAATACTCTTTCAATCATGTCACGCTTAATTATTTCATTATAGAACTTCACTTTACAACTTAATTTCCCAGTTGAGTGTCTACAGAAGCAATAATTCCATTTTCACAGACTTAAAACATCAAGAACCATATCAACTCTATAGATGAAGGAAATGGCTAGGAAGTGATTTGAGAAGTGACACAAGTCTAAAATGTGACTAAAGCTAGACATGGTCACACAGCATTAAGCCAAAAAAGTAAAAGCCATCAATTTTCAAACTGCTGCCAACTGTAAAAAAGTCCAGAATTACTTGCTGACTATTTTCCCCTGACATTTTTATGCTTCTGCTCAAATATGCGAAGAGTCTCTGAAAGGAAGAACTGCAGTTCACCTATGCACATAAAACAACTAAAAGCTTAAGATGAAGCTCAGCAAAAAGTTTATTTGTTGCTCCCTTACCAAGAAATTATTCTTGAATCACCATTTTTCTGTGTAATAAAATAAATGGCAATGATGAAGTGAATGAACACGTTACAGTTGATTCTTGAAAACAGCACTTGCCTTTTATTCACATCAGCCCAGTTTGGGGAAAAATTAAGCACTTCAGTTTTAATAGAAAAATTGTTCTCTAAACATCCCAGTTTTAAATACACAGCCCTAAGCTAGGGTCTTCGTTAGTGAAACAGCAGCATCTGTTAGGCCAGCAAGGCTTCATTATCAGTATTTTTATATACTTCTGTAATTGAATACAATGTTATTAACTGCACCTATTCTAGGAAAAGCTGACATTGTGTCAGCAAACTCCTTGAAAGGTAAGCAAAGCATTAGTTAGTCAAACCTGCAGTGTGGTACAAACTGGTTTTGAACATCTGTTGCAGGTAACTTACACCAGGCAGTCCGCTAAAGACAAACATGTCACTCATTTATAGTAGTTATTCTAAAGAAGAGTTCCTACTACTTTATAAGGAATTTTTAACCACATAATTAGACTGTTGCAATGCATTCTACAAAAGAGCAACAAAAAGGTTAATACCTTGAAGTAAAACCATATGACCTCATAATTATCTTAACAGTTTTTCTGCTGGGATGTTTGAGCTGGATGTGCAATTTGCCAACAGGGAAGCTCACATTTCAGCAATTACTCACAAATGAACCTTCATTTGATAGTTAACATCCACCATTTAAAGATGAAGCTGTCTATTCATGCAAGAGCTCTTCTTTAAGAGAAAGGTTAGAGAAAACCTTCAGGGTAATTAAATGAAAACCGTATTTTCATGACTAGGTGCTGAAATGTAAACTTTTAAATTTAGCTATAAAACCCAAAAAGATACACTGCAAATTTACCTTTACCCCAACTCCACCATTCTTCATAGGAACCAAATCATAGCTCAACTTCTCTTTTTCCTTCTGAACAAAAGGATCATTAAATGCACGGCCATGGAATCTCTTGAAGTTAGATACTGTGTTGTGGGCATGAGTTATTTGCTGTAAAGAAATACAGGATATTTAGAAATCCACTCTTAATCAACCTGCAATGTTCAGTGCTGCTCTGTATGCCCCCAAGCATCAGTCAAGTTTTAAGACAACTGCTCACTCGTCACATCTGCTTCTATAACACCTGTAATTACTAACTGGTACTTTGTATCAGCTCATTACTACAGAAGATTACATGAGTCAGAGATATGGATACTTATAGACCATAATATATTAAGTATTATAAGGATTATACAAGTATCTCTAAAACATCAAAGCAATCAGGTGACCAATAACAGGATCTATAGTGCCTACTACTTTAGTCACCTAATTTAGACAGAATTCAAACAATTAAAGATAGAAGCCAGCTTCACAAGCATTTGCAATGCCTGTAAACTGGCACTCCAATCCCAGCCACCTCCCCTCCAGCTGTTCACTTTAAACCCCATTACATTGAGTGCAAACAACTGTTTCCACAGTTACTAAGTTTCAAGCTGGTAAGTCTCCCCATACATTTCAATACTTACTTTTTTCCCCTGAGCTAGGTCTAAACCATGGCATTTCCCTGTTGATATTCACCTAGCAGTCACTCAAATTCTTGCACCAGACCAAAGAAGGATACAGTGCATAGACAACAGCAAGAAACACGAGACTCTTTTTTGGTAACCATGTGAGTTTAAAGTATATGCTAAACTACAGCATAAGCTCCCCACAGAACCAACTGACCTAGAGAAGAAGCATTCTTTACCAGGAATGCAATGCAGAACAGAAATTAGACTAGACCGGCCTAAAGGAGATACTGCAAGTATCTCAGAGTAGAATGAATCCTATGCTATTGGAGAGAAACTGTAAAAGTGTGTTTTCTCTCCAGAATAGATTTAGGCAGGCACCAACAGATTGCATGATAATAACTCAAATGATGAACATACCAAGGAAGATTTCTAGCATTCACTACCCTCAAAGGAAAGTATCAGTTTCTTATTGCATGCAAAATTTTCCATCATGGAATTGAAGAATGAGCTACATCTTATATTAGAAGACTATGCAACTATGACAGTTCTCCAACAGAAAAGCTCCCTGATGAAGCAGGCCATACCCATACTATTAAACAGTAAGTTTCAGAAAGCTGCGTGTGTGAAGAGAAAGATGTCAGACAAATTGCCTGATGGGAATCATCCCTGGTTTATTCTAATCACCAAATAGTGCTCAGCAATTATTAGTAAGAGCACAAGTTAGTACAGGCCAAAAAACATGCCAGGAACTATTCCAGTACTTTAATGCAATATTTAGGCTCCTGTGTCCAAGATCATTCCCCAGCATGGTTTCATTTATTTGTGTAGCCATAACTTCAGAGTACTTGAATGCTACGTAATTGACAGCTGTATTGCTGAAGAACGTAGACGCAAAAATAGTTACCATGCAGTGGGCAGAGAAGCACAAACATTCTGGTAGCTTTTATAGCCTAATTTAGAATTAACCTCAGAGCCTTTACTAAATGAACAATCTTAAGATATTTTTAGAGTAATTGTATGCCATTAGGTCTGTAGCATGTTTTAATATCTTCCTGCTTAGTCACAATTAAGAAAGCTGAGAATTATGGTCTGTTAACTAACATACTGCCCTCATCTCCAATGCTACCAGACTCACCTAAAGGAAACAGAAATTCTCTGAAAATTCACTCCAACAGCAGCTCCTCAAGTGTTAAAGCAAGAGAGCACCTCTGAGTATTATGAGCTCTCTCACACATAACCACACTGTTGAAGTCACCAAAAACTGGGTTTTTTTCTTTTGTTCTGTGGGTTTTTTGTTTGGGTTTTTTTTGTTGGGTTTTTTTTTTAATTAAGAAACTCATTCAAATGAAAGGGATCATTTTACTCCTTGATTTAAGTAGCTACTACACCCTAGGACACTGAAAATATAACTCTCAGTTGTCCACATCAAGAAACTTCTACATTTACAAAAGAAACACAATTTACATCTCAGCTGGTCAGCCAACTGGACTGCTTACAGCAAGAGAAATAAATGCACTGAAATCTTTTATCCTTCCAAGTGTGACATTCTTTTCTTCTGGCAAAAATATTTAGTTTCAACTGCTAGGACAACCAAGCATGAAAGACTCAATATAGTAACATCCTATAAAGGCTAGTCTGAAGGCAACTGTAGTCACAGGTGTTCATCACTGCAAATACATGCTTTTAAATGCAATTCAAGAGACGGAATCTACTTCACTTTCAGCTTACTTCACATTTTCAACAGCATTTACTGGAATAATCTAACAATACTGAAACACACTCGAGAGTGCATAGGATTCAGATCACTTGCTGTTTTGAGTAACAACTCATTTCTGCACAGATGAATCGTACTAGTTTCTGACTTGAAACAGTGGAAGCAGTCAAGTAAACAAAAGCAATGCTAAAATGAAATCTAAGGAAAAAACACAAACATATGTATTCACTTTACTACTCCAAATGTTAACCTGAAAGTTAACTGAAAGTGTATGTGTGCTTGCGAACATGTAACCTATTCATATTTCCTTGGCTGTTCAAAATTAAGAGGGGAGCTATTACAGTGGGGAAAAAAGTCTTCTTTACTGCTCTCTCCATGGAAACCCACTGCAGTCCTTTTACTACAGGAGAGATCCGCACAGGCCCGCGGAGGCTGCACGCCTGGTCTCCACCAGCAGCAGTTATGTAACAACCTACAATACAATACCTGAGGATTTATTTAACCATTACATTCAGTTATTCCAAGATTTGTCAGGATTAAGGCCTCCTTTTAAACTGAAAATACTACTTTAATGAAGAAAACATTCAATATTTCAGAGCACCCCAATCAAAAAAAACCCCTAAGAACTTACACCTTCAAAAACACAGGCATTTACCTTTCAGTGAAACCAAAGGTAGTAAGGTACCTAAATAGCTTTAAAAATCTGAGCTGAAACTCTCCCTTTGCACCTAATTTTAATAAATTATACACAGCATTTAAAATGTTTTCCTTCAAGCGCAAGGAATATCCTACATGCAGCCATTAGGAAAAGAAACCCGATGACCTTAAGTTGTCAGAAAAGGAACACGTTCAACTGGAAAACATTACCATTAATGAAAGCAAGAGCAGTAACATTCTATGAAAAACATCCTGCATTTCTCTGAAGGAAGCACGGCAGCGTAGTGCAGCATTTCTAAAATAAAAAGGCTTGACAAGGAAAATGAAGTTGTTTGGTTTTAACTACAGCAAGCCAACTCTCTTTACACCCACTGGTACTTGAACAGTTTGCACTGGCCGATTTACTGGTATGCACGAATGCCAGGTAACGACCTACCTGGTTTTTAGCCGAAACACCAATAGCTCTGTTTTTGGATCCAAACGAAACCACCGATCTGAAAAGAACAACAGGCTAATTAACTCAGTGCCGACAATAAACGCGACTGAGGACTATCATGGATGCGTTCTCTACAATCGCAAATAAAACACCAAAGTCTTTCTGTTGAAGTGCCATTCTTCCAGCTTGTGGTAAAACAGGACAATAAGACTCTCATCCTTCTTAAAGTCTTGGCTCGAATCCAGGACTTTTCACAATGGTTTATCCAAACAGTTAAACACGACGGTCACAATTAAGAGCTCACACCCAGACTAAATCCTACCCATCTGCGTTCGGCTGCTCGTAGCTTCACAACTAACTCCTGCTTTGAGCCTGAGGCTTTCTACACCTGACCTCAGACTAAAGGAGAACTGCTCTGGGGCAGTCGTAATAGCCCACCCGGCCGCAGAGAGGGAATGTGTGTGTGTGTGTTGTCCCCGTGTCCCATTTAAACCAGGCTGCCCCGACGGGGATTCCCCTCGCAACCGCCGCCTTTCGCAGCCTGCCGCACAATTAGCCGAGAAGCCTCCCCACGGCGGGCTGGCCTCCATTTCCAAGTCAGTGCCCGCTG
>NW_008825109.1:3468787-3482772 GCF_000699105.1 Pygoscelis adeliae | reverse complement strand
GGGCTCCAGCCTTGGCGTGCGGGGTGGAGCGGCCCGGAAGCCGCAGGGCCTGCCAACCGCGGAGGGAGTACGGTGGCAGGGGCTGAGCGAGGAAACTGCTGGGGCACAGGTGAAGTGCAGCGGTGCGCTGCTGTCTGAGTGTGTTGCTCAGCTCTACGGTTCGAGGAACTTGTATTTTGCTGGGCCTGTATGTGTGGGAGAATGGAAGCTCAGCAGCTGTCTGTGACAATATCCTCACTCCTCTAATACACTGGGAAACCTCTCTGTAGAGTCAGCTATCACATTGTTACAGATATCTCCCCACCATGTTGTTGGGGTGCTCTTAGGGCTAGCAAAAAGTAACAGAACAGGTTAAATATATTAATGCTACATACAGATCGCTTGCCCTCCTTAAGCACTTTTATCTCTGTGTCCAGTGCCACAATCCACTATAATACAAATGCCTCCTAGCTGCCTAGCTCTAGCTGTTTGTTCAGGACCCCATCCCCTGCTACAGGCCAGCCCTAACCTCCTGCATTCCATATGGAGGCACGGCGGGTACGCAGATCATGATTTCGCTTGTCAGTGGTATATCTGTTATATATTGCCCTTCTGGTCCTGGCTGTTACGAAGGGCAATGAGAGGTGGTTGCATTCAGAGTCCTGAGTGTCCCTCTGTGGAAGAGGCAAAATGTCAGTATTCTTCTCCTACTCCCTTTCTAGATACTGCACTGTAGCAATCTATCTCTGCTAAAGCTTCATTTCAGAGTTGAGTAACATTCAGCTCTGTGTTGGATCTTGACCCCTTCTGAGTATATATGGGGAAGAATTAGTGTCCTAAAATAATGCTTGCCTGTTTCAGAGGAGCCGCATAGCTGAAAAATCCATTGAGACCGTTGTTATATTGATTGCCTTTTTGTTGCTGTTTGTTACGAAGGGCAATGAGAGGTGGTTGCATTCAGAGTCCTGAGTGTCCCTCTGTGGAAGAGGCAAAATGTCAGTATTCTCCTACTCCCTTTCTAGATACTGCACTGTAGCAATCTATCTCTGCTAAAGCTTCATTTCAGAGTTGAGTAACATTCAGACCGTTGTGTGACTGTAGCTGAGGGTGTAACTTACAACTTCAGAATAATCTGACAGGTTGGCCAACACTAAGGTATATGTGTATGTTGATGAGGTTTCCTGTCCCTGCTTGACATGGTAAATATCCCTGCTAATGCACTTCCGATTTTAAATGAGGAGGTAGACCTCTTCAAAGTCTTTAGGTGCTTAAAGGTCCTGCCCTTTTCTGACAAGAAGCTGGGTGCCTAGTATTTTCAGTGATTGTTTAGAAAATCCTGTTGTGGCAAATGATAAACATACAGCATACCCACTAGTTTAAGTGTCACCAGAGATTATAAAAGTAGATACCAAACATTCCTTTTGCTTTTTCTCCTTCACTGTAAATTGTTTATCCTTGAATAGAAATAAGAAAAACTTGACTGTTTGCCCAGATTTGCAGCTGCTCTCTAAAGGGAGAAAAATGTTAAGCTCAGCAGTGAATTTGGAAGTTACTCTGCTGGCACCGTCTGTCTGATAGTGCACGACAGTGTTGTGCGGTGCAGTGGTTGAGTTACGGCTTCAGTGAACTGGGATCCCAGTATAGGAATAAAGTTTTTCTTTCTTGGCCTAGAGCAGAAGCACATATTGATAGTGACTTGCGTCATCCGTGAGGTGAATTCGCAGTGTGGAACTGTAAGTGGCATTGAGGGTCAGGGAGGAGTAGAGGGGAGATGAGAACTGCTGAGGTCGGTAACAGTGGTAAGGTGCTTGCTCGAGATGGTCCCTAAGGGGGGGCCTGGGGCAGCTGAAACAGCGGTGAGGGCCGTTCTGAAAGGGTAGCCGGTGCTGCACATAGCCAGCATTCTGTAGGCTGGAAACCCTGTGGCTGTGGACGCGGCCCATGTACCACCCTGAGGTGCTGTGTGGAGGAACAAGTTTGACTGTTATGCCATGAATAACAACCCCCTGTTTTTCATCACTGATGAAAGCCAACAAATACAAGATCAAAGAGCCATCAAGAAATGATACGGCATTGATTGGCTAAGGTTAACATGCTGGTTAGGCCTGACAGTGAGAAGATTGGCATCTGTCTGGCTAGACTGATGCTCTGGATAGAGCCAGCAAGATTGCAATCATTAAAACTGTGATTTACCAGGGGCTGTGGAGATGAGATGATAAACCTTCTTTAAAAAGTCTAGAAAAAACCCCTTAAAACTCTTGGTTCTTTCTTCCAATGATGTGGAGACTCTGGGTGTCGCTCCTTTCTGAACTAGAGATAGTATGGGTTACATAGGGACAATTAACTGTCTCGTATGGGGGGTGGGGAGACACTGTAAATAACTTCTGCTGGGGTTTACTTGTGTTGGAAAGCTTGTGAGTATAGAAACTGAGAACAACCGGTGTGCTGCCCTTCCCCTTGATTGTCACATCAGCCTTTACTGAATGGCCGTGTGGATAGACATGCTGGCCTGATGCGAAATTTCTGTTAATGTTCTCCCTGGTACCTCTCATGTAGTCTGGGATCTTAATGCTGCTGGGAAGGGAAGAGGAAGGTTCTGCTGTTCTTGCTTTCTCATTGTTCAGTGGGATATTGGATTCTTACACACGGATGCTCTGTTTCAACCTTTGTGTTTTTGCAATGCACCAGCTACTGCAGCTTGTTACCAGAATATAATGATTGACCCATGTTTTTCGACTTTTTAAGGTTGCCTTGCACAGTTAGGATGAGTGTTGCTCAGTCTACCCAAATATTCCATCTACTTAGGTGTTTAGCTTATGGTAAATAAGGAGATGGTTTGGTGACAAAAAAGTATCTATTCTGGATTTTCCTTTATTCCTCAGATGCACAGGGAGTTCAGCTATGTAGGTGCTCTTATTTTCTGTGACAGTTAAGGGCTTCTTTAAACATGTCCACGTTCTGACTTGGAGAAAACAGCAATCTGGCCTTCGTCAGTGCAAGCAATGCTTTAAAATGGTAGCTGGTGAGGCCCTTAAAGAATTATTTTCGTATTTGGTACTGGATATCCTATGTTGTGGCCTCTACCAGAGCATTAAAAAGAGTGTCAAGAAACTGAATTTGACATGGGAACAGGAGTTATCTCATCTGTTAAACCAGTCCTAATGTTGGTAAACTGTCATGGGGTGTGGAGGTAGAATGATATTAGTGTCTATACAGGGAATATTACCATTATAAAACATGACCTAAGTGAACTAAAGAGGACTGGCTAATGTCCCTGTGGAAGGCCAGGCATCACAGAACATAACACAGGAATCTATTGAGTGCTTAGATTTCTGCTATGTTACCAGGGGCCCAAACAGAGATGTACAGGAGCTCTGCTGGGACAGTAGAGGCAGCATTCTTTGTACATAATCTTCATATTTTATTTAAAACAGGAAGGCCCATCCCAGCATAGGCAGGCAACATCTAAACACTGCATTACAAGTAAATAGGTATCTGTATCATTTCTCTAGGGACTTTATATATGTTCTCACTTTCCAGTTGTGGGCTGAGGTGCATTCCAGCCCATGGTATCGTTCTAATCTATTTGGAGGTTGCCTATGGCAGCTTTACAACAGCTGACATTCTGTAACCGTGAGCAGTTTGGCTCTTATGATAGTGTATGATGGACATGCTGGTCAATCAAAGCTTCTGCACCATTTCTGTCTCTCGTCATTTGAGAAGGTCTTTAATGCAAACCTGATGAGATTGGGGTTCATTTGTTCTTGGGTTCCAGGCTAAGTTTTAAAGGGTAGAGGGCATTTGAGATCATTGCTTATTCCAGAGAAAGACTAGTGTTCCTATCAAGTTATGGTCCTCTGGAAATATGAATTAATTCACTAGGTAGCTCCAGTAGTCTCACCCTTGCTGTACAATCTGTACTGCAGCTCCTTTTTTACACTGTTTTTCATACTACTATGTTACCACTGTATGATATTTATTTTCATGTATATAAACATTTTGTAAATCAAGTAAAAAAGATTATAGTAATAAGGAAAATAACATTAAATGCCAAATGTTTATTCAACTATATGAAGCAATAGGTAACACATGATGCTTGTAAAATAGCTAAATATTTTCATTTGGCCTTTTTTTGGTCTCTCCTGTATAGGAAGTGTTAATGATAATATTCTACAGTATTATCTTTGTTAATACCTCGATCTGCATACTTATCCTGGAGAAAGAAAGAAAGAATGAAGAGGATATGTCACCAACACGGTAGTGTAAGCAGTCTGAAGCATAGCAACCAATGGGCACTGCTTTCTAAAGGTTTGACAGCTGAGCTGTATTGTTCAGAGCATCCCTACTGTGGGGAATATCCACTTTAAACAAAATGCACAGCCTCTCGGGTAAGGCAAATAAACTTCGCTTGATAGATTTTTGCATGCTTCCTGATAAAAGCCTCATCACTTGGCAAATTCTAATGTGACTCTTCACGGCTCTGCCCATGTATCAGCCTACTTTAACAGACAGCATAGCATGGATCCAAATCCCAGAGTAACCAAGGAGGTGATGCTTTATCTTCCTGACACGCTGAATAAGACTCTTAACCCAAAAGTAACATTTTAATCCAAATACAAGGATATCCTTTTTCTGTGATTTTTTTTCCACACCTATTAATAGATCTGTGTGCTTATAAAACATGAATTAAAATCAAGCAGGCTTTGCTTTTGAGGTTAATGTAAATTCCTCAAAAATTGTAATCGCGAATGTTTGCTTTGATTGCTGGGAAACTACCATTACTGTCTGATGTTGATTAAGCGTTCTTTGGATTTAGAAAAACACAAAACTGAGACTGAAACTAAATAATGCAAAGGTGGAGAAGGTAAGTTAAAAGTTACAGTGCCAAGGTTATTGTAAACTTCTTAGTTCTAATCGCTTAGATGTACAGACATTTTCATCCTTTCACTTAAACAACTGGATTGTCCTACTGGAAAATGTGAAGATTTTAGGAAAAAGAACACTTACATTTTATTTACTTTGTATTTAATAAACTTAGTACAGCAAGGTAAGTGAACAGTAAATACTTTAAGATACAAAATTATGGAGTTCAGGAACATTCAAATAATACTAAAACTTAAGTGTTCATGAATCTTAAATACTTCAACTTGAGTGATTATGTGTTTATAATTCCCTCATAACCTGTTTTTTTTTTTTCCATGTTGCTTAGACAGAAGTGTTTTGAGTAAGAAAATCGGACAGTAGGATTATGGTGCAAAACAAACGTAATGTAGGTGACCAGCTGCACATTGCTAATTGGAAGTAGTGAAGAATTGAACAGTTTTTAAGTAAATATGGAATTTGATTGCATAAACTCTCTGATGCCTAAGTGCAATTAATGAAATAAATTCACTTGTAAAAGCAAAAAGATTGCAAAGCAAGGAGGCAGCCTGGATTTTAAATAAATCAGTGTTTTTTGACTGGTTTGTGTATATAAAATCAAAAGAACTGAATGTTATTTTTAAGTAGAGGAATGAAAATGGATATAAATGAAAATTGGGGGTGGAGGGGAATGGAGAAAAAGAAGCTAAGTTATTACTACTTGATCTGATAGCAAACCATCTGGCAATATGCTGCCAAATCATTATGTATCATTTATATGACGCAGTGCTAATTAGATGTGCACGGATTATGCAGACTCCTTGTCTTTCAACATTGGTAGAATGTTTTAAAAATAACGCTTGCAATATTAGTATGACATGTACTTGTTATGAATTTCTGACAGTAATCCAAGCCATTTTTTCACTAGAAAATATCCCAAGCACTTCAAAGACTGTTCAAATTTTGACTTACGTAAAAAAAACCAAAACCACCAAAAAACCCAACAACAAAAAAAACAAACAACGAATATAATATCAGTATCTTCTGTACAGACACTAAGAAACTAATTTATTTGTCTTTTTCCACTAACTTACTGAAAATATACTGACTAAGCAGTTAGGCCTGAACAGTATGAAAAGATAACTAACTAGATAGATATATATACACTACCACTTACAGTAAGCATGCTTTGAAAGAGCATGTAATAAAACATCTTTTAAGAGTGTGTGTGCATAGTACTGCGCCTATGCATACACAAATCCAACACTTGTATATTTTTCTCTAATAAGAAATGCAGGTATGTTATTTCTCTTCTTGCATTATCACAAAGTCAACAATTGCCACAAATGGAGTACTATAAAAGTTTCCTTTAAGTGTTTATAGCATGTCTATAGCTATACTTAGAATAAATTAGCTATTATAAATATATGACTATCTTAAACATGCTGCCACAGAAATCTGTTAATAAAATGTATTTTGAGAATTTAAAACTTCAAACTGTCTTCATATGAAAGCTACAAAAATCTGCTGGATAGAATATCAAATATTGAAAGTTAAAAATCAACAGGCTGAATAATTACTCTAACAGGTCAAATTGCTCCCTTCTCCTCAAGAAATGTCTCAAAGGTGGTACATACAAAACTATGAAAATTATTATTTTGAAGAAAAAAAAATTGAATATGCTTGACTAAGAAATATTATGTGTATTCTGGAAATTAAGGGCCTTGTTTCCATTCTGGAAATGAAGGGAGCTTGTTTATTTGTCAGGTGACCATAAGATTCAGTTATGAATATGGTGAAAATGAGGCAGCACAAACCCATAGTTGTATAAAGGACTAGCAAGTGGGAAGAAAGAAGTAGTATTTGAAAAACTATCAGAACATTCTACTACAGGGATATAGATCTTAACACAAGACTACTTTTTGTAATGTGGATGCTTGTGTAAACATAAGTGTGACTTGCTGTGTGTAGCTTGTTGTATTTACATTTATAGATGATTTGGAAGAGTTGAAGATAGCTCAAAGAGCTGGCAGCATGCTTTATAGTGTAGAAAGCATGTTCTGCATATTCAGAACATTCAACATGTTCAAGTGGTATAAATAATCCGTTGTTTAGATTTACTTATAGACTTAGAATTACTTATACAAGAAAGAGGTATATGCTTATCAGAGCATTTTTTTATTTTAGACGTAGTCAGGTTATGTTCCTCTAGTAGAAGGACGAGAGCAAAATTCAAAACAAAATGGAGATGTACGCTTTTAACAGTGACTGTCATTAATGATCTCCTGGTAAACTTTTCCAATATGATAAACTTGTTTGAATTCTTTATAGTTATGGATGGTTGCCTTTCTAAAAAGTTACTGTCCTTTGAACATGGGCTAGATTTAGGGCTCTGTGGATGAAAACTGGATTGTTGTGCAAGAGATTTGATTTTAGTAGTGGCATAGTAAAGTCTATGCACTGCTTGGAACATGCTGAAGACCGATTCCTATGAGAGGTCCCAACTGGGTGGGCCCCAAAAGTGAGAAACTAAAATAATAAGGACCTTAGGAAAATGCTGGTAAATGTGTTTTGACAGCTTGTCTGGATTTACTGGGGCTATGCTAATATCCATTTTACAGAGAATTCAAGCTGAAACAAAAGGAATATGAAATATTTGCCTGTTTTGAAATTTACCACATGCGTTAATCTGAGGTCTGAGCCAAGCCTTGGCATAGAGGTGTGGTTACTAATAAGCATTACATACAGTTTGTTGTTGGTTTTTTTGCTTGCTCTTAGATCAATAAAGAAAAACAAGCTTATGTATAACTTCTGGACATTGGGTGGCACCGTTGCCTCACGTAAGCCACCATATAGATGCCTTCTAGCTTAAGTTTTACAGTGTTGGCTCAGCTCCCTTTTTTCCTTTAGCATAACTATATAAGGCAAGTCAAAAAGCAGAACTAGTAGCCTTCTTTCTTTTCTTTTTTTAGCTTGCTTTAAATGGTAATGGATTTTTGACCAAGAACTGATGTTGCTTAGTTTAAGGAACTGTCATCTGATTTCAAGTGCTGATCTGCAGATCTTCTGTGAAGCTCTTGACTGAAATAGAAAGAGACTCTTTACAGCCAGTCTGCTTTCGTGTGCGTGTGCCCCAGCCAGCCTGTAGTGAAGCTGTGCACTAATGTAGAAAGCAGGGATAGCACCTGTGTGTTTTATTGTCTTTAATAAAACTTCGGTGTAAAATGATTTTTTTTTATTTAAAAGCTGATTTGCGTCGGTGACATGGCTGACATATCAGATACCATTATATGTTTCTGTAAGGGCAAGATCTCCTCTAAGTTTACTTTTAAGATGTATTTAGGTCTTTTTAAGAGGTTCTTGATCTCCTTGCTGGCAGGTACAAAGTTTGTTCCAGATCAGGAGACATTTGTATGTGAGTCACTTTCAAATTTAATGTATTACTGGTATAAAAGCATGAGACAAATACCTCTTAACTACTGGTATAAATCTTTTTTCCAGGGTTCATTGAATTTATTGTACAGAGCAAAATACTCAAATAGTAGATAATAGTAGATAACTAATAGCATTTTGCCATTAGATTAATTACAGTAAACTGTCAGAGACTGCATTTTGAAAATTGACCGACCAGTTACACAGTATTTACTACTGTGGAACTGAATGAGCTGGTAAAAAGGAATACAGTAGTTGGGTTAATTTTTAGTTTATGGCTCTATTTGAGGCAAAAGTGCAGAATTAAGTTTTGCAGTTTTTCCAGAAAGTCTCATAGCAGGGCAATGTCAGAGTTATGTAGGTCAGTGTTAGGACTGACCTGAGGGAAAACATTCTGATGAAAGCTGAAAGAATAATAGTGATTTTTTTGGATTAACCCCCCACCCCCACCCCGTTTGCATGTATGTTGGCTGTTCAACCTAAAGATACCACAATTTTAGCACGAATAGAAATCTGCATAGAAGTATTTCTTATTCTCTGAAAATGTTGCCATCCAGTTGAGTTATCAGAAACACAAATCATGTATCGGTAGTATCCGCTATAAACTGCTTATGGACCTGCTACCTGCAGAAGTTTGCACTGTTAAGCCTTGTAAGGAATGTGTTCACTAGAATCTGAACCAACTACAAAATTCAAGAACAGATTATTAAAAAAATTTCTTGGATTATCTGTTTGTAATGCATAATCTGACCAGCTCTATCTGTTTATACTGCTCTAGAACTGATCGCAGTGCAGCTCTGCAAGTTCAAGATCTTTCATTCTTCAAACATTTAGAGCCTCACAAGTAAACTTGAAGTAACAGATAATCCAGTTTCGGAGCTGAAAAATGGGACAGATGCTTTAAATACACGCTATGAGAACCAGTGAGGATTTAACATTAGAAGAATCCTACTTTTTTATTCTTTTTAGTGGGAAAAGAAATTGAAAAGAAACATGATATTATTTCTCAAGTACTGAAAAACTAGGTAAGGACTTTCTTTAGGCCCATGAGGGATGTGATGAGAAGTAATGTCCTAAAATTAAAACAAGGAAGATTTAAGTCGGACATCAGAAGGAAGCATTCCAGTTGTGAGACGTAAATACTGAGGTAGACTTTGCATAGCAGCTTCTAATGACAGGGATTTCAAACAGCTGTCAAAATGGTTTAGACCCAGTGCATTGTGCCTTCTGGCTGGAACTGGGAGGGAGGAGATAAAGGAGGACTAGGGACTGTGGTTGAAGAAGCGGTAGATTATATTTTTCTTTTCTTTCTGTAGGGACTACTCAGCTGATACTGTACCTTTTGGCTTCCACAGGGTTTGGAGCTCAGTGTCAGCCAGGAACTGGGAGTCAATGCTTTGCACAGCTGAAAGATGCTTTTGATTTCTGGTGTCTCCATGCTTTGAGAGGCAGCATGGTCCTGCTGTGGGCAGATATGAATGAAATGACCTCTTGAGGTTTCTTCTAAGTCCTGTCCGATCCCACCCCGTGATTTCAATATTGTACATTCTGTAGTAGATTAATCTGCTGGAAACAATAATTTGTCTTTCAAACTTATTATTCAGCCTAAGATCCCTGATCTGTTACAGTAAATTCACTGCCAAATAACGGTGATGAAAAGACAAAATTGTTACTGATTTAGAGAAGATAGTTACCAACTGTTGTGGGTTGACCCTGGCCAACAGCTGAGCACACACACAGCTGCTTGCTCACTCCCTCCCCTCCCCCAGCAGGACTGCATAGAGGAAGAGCAAAAGCAAGAAAAGTTGTGGGTTGAGATAAAGACAGTTTAGTAAGTGAAGGAAAGAGGGGGGGAAAGACCCAAGTGATGCCAAGGCAATCGCTCACCACCTCTCAAAGCAGAGCAATGTCCAGCCAGTCTCCAAGCAACAGCCACCTTGGAAGTTAACCCCCCCACACCTTCTTCTAACCCAGCTTTTATTGCTGAGCATAGCTTTATATGGTATGGAATATGCCTTTGGTCAGTTTGGGCCCTAGCTGCGTCCCCTCCCAACTTCTTGCTCAACTGGGGGGAAGGATGACACCATCTAGGCTGCTATGATGTTAACTCCATCCTGGCCAGACTCAGTACACTGAGTCTTTACAGCTTTTTAGGTAAAATTCAACAAAATAGTTGTTTTCCACACCATCTACACAAAGCTTCAGTTTTTGAGGTTTACTGTGTATCTCGCAGGCATTTTCTCAAGCTTGGTGATGGTTTCTGTAGAGCTGTGTAAAGATTTGTTATTGCTGTTAAGCAGCAGAGCATACTGGGCATGTCCACAAAGCACTTTTTCCAGATTCTTAACTGAGTGCTTTTCGTTTAGAACTGTATATTTTGGGGGGGTTGGCAATATTTTTCTTTATGATATTTTTCTTTTCTTTTTATCACTTCTTAGGGAAGTGATCGTGCCCCTGTACTCGGCACTGGTGAGGCCGCACCTTGAATACTGTGTTCAGTTTTGGGCCCCTCACTACAAGAAGGACGTTGAGGTGCTGGAGCGTGTCCAGAGAAGGGCAACGAAGCTGGTGAAGGGTCTGGAGAACAAGTCTTATGAGGAGCGGCTGAGGGAGCTGGGGTTGTTTAGCCTGGGGAAAAGGAGGCTGAGGGGAGACCTCATCGCTCTCTACAACTACCTGAAAGGAGGCTGTAGTGAGGTGGGTGTCAGTCTCTTCTCCCAAGTAACTGGCGATAGGACGAGAGGAAATGGCCTCAAGTTGCGCCAGGGGAGGTTTAGATTGGACGTGAGGAAAAATTTCTTTACTGAAAGCGTGGTTAAACATTGGAACAGGCTGCCCAGGGAAGTGGTTGAGTCACCATCCCTGGAAGTATTTAAAAGACGTGTAGATGAGGCGCTTAGGGACATGGTTTAGTAGGCATGGTGTTGTTGGGTTGACGGTTGGACTCGATGATCTTGGAGGTCTCTTCCAACCTTAATGATTATATGATTCTATGATTCTGACATCAATCTCGTAAACATCTTTTGACTTTTGTATTTGCTCTGTGTCATGTTCACTTGATGTTGCTGTATTTGAATGGTTCTCTACCACATGTGACATTCTGTGTTTTTTGTGATCCAGTTCCATTTGACTTTCTGTATCAAAAGCAGAATGAAATAGTCCTAAGGGAGCAATTGCTGGTGGACATAATCTAAAGCTGCTTCGAGGCTAATACAGGCTGTGATGAGTGCAGTTGCTCTGAAGTGACATCAGGCTGTAATGGCTCCTAAGGGCCATTTCATAAATGAAAATTTCTGGAATGTGGAGTGCTCTGGTTGCTACTGTCAGTTTTGCTCAATAAGCTCCTCATCTGGTTAACTATTCCAGCCCTCATTTTCCCTTACCCCAGTCAGCAGGACAAGGCAGATGCCCACCTTTGAGCGAAGAAGTCAGGACACAGAAGTCCTTTTCGGACATAATTAAAACGATTTTTACTGCACAGAGGATGGTTTTGTGGTTTTGTTCATGTCAAGGGATAGTTGTTAGGTGACTTTATTCATGAGCAAGGATGGTTGGCGAGCTCAGAATTGAATCATTTTACCTTTAATAATGACTGACCTTTCTGCCAAATAATTATTTTAAACTGATGTTTTGCCAAAGTGGGGGGCCTGAACAGGCAGCAAATACCAACTTCTGTGCTTGGAGACAGTTTACAGACCCAAAATTACAGACTGATTTTGTCTGTAGGTATGTGCCGGATAAGTGCCATGTCCTTTTCTATTCTTCTCCCTACCATCTCAGAATAAGAGAATAATTTAGGCTGGGAAGGACCTCTTGAGGTCCTCTGCTCCAACAGCCAGCTCAAAGCAGGCCTACCTCTGAAGTTGCTCAGGCTCCTGTCCAGTAAGTTCTGAATGCCTCCAAAGATGGAGATTCATCAGCCTCTCTGGGCCAACTTGTCTCAGTGTCTAATCTCTGTGACTTTTTTGTTATCTTCATTTAGAATTTCCCTTACTGCAACTTGTGAACGCTTATTCTCTTGCTGTGCACTTACTGAGAAGAATCTCTAGCTTTCCCTCTCTAGATAATTGCTGGCAGCAATTAGATTCCCCTTTAGTCTTCTTTTCCATCTGTCCTGAACAATCTGTTACCTCGGATCTGCCTGGTACGCCATGTGTTCCAAGCCCTTAACCAACTTAGTGGCTGTCCAGTGGATTTGCTCCAGTTTGACAGTCTCTCTTGTGCTGGTGAGCCCAAAATTGTACAGAATAGTCCAGGTGCTGCCTCCAAATAACAAGTAGAGGGTATTAATCACTTCTTTTGTCCTGCTGACTGTGCTATTACTAATGCAGCCTGTTGTATAGTTGGCCTTCATTATCACAAAAGGACACTGCTTTCTCACGCTCAGCTTGACCACCAGGACTCCCAGGCCTCTTCCAGCAAAGCTGCTTCTTAGCCAGTCAGTCCCCAGCTTGTTGGTATTACATGAGGTTATTCTGACCCAGGTGCAGAATTTTACATTTCTTTTTGTTGAACAAGATAAGGTTTCCATCAGCCCATTTTTAAAGCTTATCAGGGGCCTTTTGAAGGGCAGCCCTGCCCTCCAGGGTTTTGGCTATTCCCTGATAGCTTGGTGTCACCTGCAAATATGCTGAAGGTGTGCCCCCCAGGAATTGTTCAGGATGGTGATAAAAAAGGCCAGCAGCTACCTGTATAGTCCAGAGTTGTTGGTGTGAAGGCAACTGCTGTATTTTATCACTCTGTATCAGGTAGCTTCAGATATCAGCGCAGAATGTAACACTATGACATCATTGTCAGAAGTTGTTTGGGTATCTATGAGGTCGGGACTCCCTCCTGTTTCCCTACTCTACACCAGAAAATGTTCCTGGCTGATGATGACCGTGAGAAGATGATTCGTCAACAACCTGGCCCTCTGTTAATCAGTCCATGCAACTTACTAGCTTTTTGACACCCTGTGTGCTGGGATGCTGTGAGAGTATCCATGTTTGAAAGTTACTCCTATAGCAATGGCACCGGCATTTCTAATACCTCAACTAGAGATGAGATTTCTCTCAAGTGTCATTAAGATAAGAACATGTGCTAGTTTTGCCTGGGGTAGAGTTAATTTTCTTCATAGAAGCTAGTATGAGGCTATGTTTTGGATTTGTGCTGAAAACAGCGTTGATAATACAGGGATGTTTTCGCTACTGCTGAGCAGTGCTTAACAATGTGGGGCTTGAAGTGTTCGAGATAACGACAGGTTTGGTTGGAATGTGCTAGATCGATTTTATAGCTGTTATTGCTGTTTAGCTATTAATTGTCAGGCTCCTGTGCTTGCCATGGGGCTTGCTTGCCTTACTGTATATTAGAGTCTAGTGCTCGTTAGTGGCCACTTTTTGCTTTTGCTGCTTGCTGTACTGCTTATCATCTTACTCTGCTGTGCCTGGGACATTTTGATAACAGCAATGGCGATGTGCCTCGGCTGGCAGATGGCCAAGGCATCACTGCTGTTTCTGTGCTGCTGTACTGAACAGGCTGGAACTCCAGTGTGAACTCGAGTCGAAGGGACTGTGACCTGTGGATGAGTCCACGCAGGAGCAGGACACTCCGAAGCTTCTGTGGCTGTGGATAAGCCCATGCCAGAGCAGGTACATCTCGAAGCGTCTGTGGCCGTGGTTATGTCTGTGCCTCAGCAGGTATACCTCAGAAGGGATTGTGGCCCAAGGATAAGTCCA
>NW_008825109.1:3458883-3467194 GCF_000699105.1 Pygoscelis adeliae | reverse complement strand
ACAAGAAGCTGGGAGGGGACACGGCTGGGACAGCTGACCCCAACTGACCAAAGGGATATCCCACACCGTATGACGTCATGCTCAGCATATAAAGCTGGGGGAAGAAGAAGGAAGGGGGGAATGTTCGGAGTGATGGCGCTTGTCTTCCCAAGTAATCGTTACACATGATGTAGCCCTGCTTTCCTGGAGATGGCTGCACACCTGCCTGCCAATGGGAAGTAGTGAATGAATTCCTTGTTTTGCTTTGCTTGCGTGCGCAGCTTTTGCTTTCCCTGTTGAACTGTCTTTATCTCAACCCACGAGTTTTCTCATATTTACTCTTCCAATTGTCTCCCCCATCCCACCAAGGGGGGGGAGTGAGCGAGCGGCTGTGTGGTGCTTAGTTGCTGGCTGGGGTTAAACCATGACAGAACAAAATATTTATGATACATAACATAGCTACAAAGGTTTATGGAGACACAGGTGACAAAATGAGAAAACTATGCTTAATCTAGTTATATTAATATAAAATGCAGAGTCCTACCAGCTAGTGGGGATTTTCCAACCCTACTTGTTCAGGGGCATGATTATTATGCGCACCCGAGTTGGTTCACAATAGAGCTACTTCAGCTAAAGAAACTAGCTCTTATGTTCCTGCCATTGCTTAGGGTGTTCTTATCTAAGTATAAACCCCCTGCACTTTTTGCGATTACTCACATTAAAAGCTGTAAAACAGACATACCCCAAAGTCTTTGGTGTCACCATCTTACAGGATGGATTTTTCCAGGGTCTAAAACTTAGTTCAGATGTTGCATGCCGTTTGAACATTTCTGGATGTTACTATACTACTTGTCTCTTCTACTCCCAAGGATTTTTTTTAAATTTTTTTTTCCTGCCAAATTGGGATGTCATAACTTTTGAGTTGGTTCCTGAACTGTCGTAGTTTACAGTGCAGCTGTAATAAGGTAAAACAAAATATGTGGAAGCCATTTGTGAGATGTGGGACATCTTGAGGCAGTAATCCCAACAGCTGATGCAGGTTAGTCAATGCTTGAGTGATCACGTTATTTACAGCCCATCAAAACAGCAGAAAAATTAAAGACAAATTCAGAGGACATTATTTGACCATCCATTCCAGTGCTCCCTGAGCCGTTCACCTTGGTTTTTTCCATGCCTCTATGACTTAGTACACAGTGGAGAAGGGTAGGTGATTCTTTATACCACTATTTCTTTTCCTGTAGGAATAGAAGCAGGGGAAAGTAGGCAATATGGCCACTAAGCTCTTTAAAATATATGGAATCATTCTGTTCCTACGTGGTTTTGCTCAGTTAAATCCCTTGCTGTTCATCTATACTTTGACTCTCAGTTGACAAGGTAATATTTTCATATATTGATAAAAAGACACTATCAGGTAGGATAGTAATTTAGGACTAATGTTTTGTATTTTCAAATAGCTGCACTTCAGTAGGGAAAATATAAAGAGCTCAGATACGCTTGGTAGAGGCAGTTCTGTGTCAGATGGAAGCAGCAGGAGACAAAACAGAAAAGAGTATCAAGTCTGACAGTTCTTTTAGGCAAGCTGTTCATTTAACCAAAGGAGTGGGCAATATGCCCTTGGCTTATAATCGAGACTGAAGAGCTTCAGTCCTCTACATCTGCCTGTAGAAGTATTACCCTTGTTTCTCCTTGACTGTGTGCAGTACAAAGACAGGAGCATAAATCATCTTCCTCTCACCACCTGACAGTTGCAAGAAATCAAAATAATGCATTTTCCCACTAGTTTTAACCTGGCAGCTGTTTGTCTGCAGATACTGATTCTGAAAAGTGTTTATACTGTAGCTTTTCAGGAATGTTGTACTAAAAATAATTCATAACTGAATCTTCCTGTCAATATCACATGGGATTAAATAATTTCAGTCAGTTCTGAACCTAGATAAATTTCTAATCAAATTATTTAATTTTAAAAGTAATCTCATAAAGTAAAACTGGAGACAACACTGAGCTTCCAAAAGTAGAAAAGGAAAACTTTGTAATTGCACATAGTTGAGTGTTACAAAATATTAATACTAACTTAGGGATAATAAGGTTCTTTCCACAGGACTCTGACAGTCTGAATTCCTTCTCTGATAGGATAGGTTAATATAGTAATTTTCGGGTAGACTGGGTAAACTTGTAGTAGGTTTTTTTTGACAGATCAGATATACTGTAGTTAGAACAAAGCCAAGAGGAGGTAGAAGTTTAGGAGTGCAGAATGACTAAAGCCAACATGGTGACTTTGCGGGGAGAATAAAGAGCTCTAGAGAACATCTGAGGATGCTCTAAGATCTAGTCAGTGAAATTTAATGTCTGAACCAGTATGGCAAGAAAAAAGAATCAGATTCTGCAACTAAACTACAATCCTGTGGGAAGGAGGGATAGACGAGTTGTTGACTGAAGTGGAGGAAAAGAAGTGGGAAAGGTTTCAAGCAGGGTGGCAGGGGGGAGGGAGGGAGGGAATTTAGTTCCTAGGTTCACCTTCCAAAGGATTCCGGATTCCAAGCTTGCATCTCTCCCACAGACCTGTTGATTTACTGCTATTTTGTGTTTTAAACCACAAATTTAAGAAATACGAACTTGACAAAGCTGCAGCCATAGGTTATATTCTTTATGCTACCTGAATAATAAGCATAACCATTTTAGGTGTCCTTCATGCTGTTTCTTTGAGATTGTGCGTTTCAGAAGGTAAGCCACACCTGGAATCTGGCAGTTCGGAGGCAACAGATTTTCAGTGATGCCTACGAGAATGATCCCATCAGAAATTTCAAGGTGTGGTTTATAAGGGAGAATGAAGCACTGACGTCTAAGTGGCTGTTTTAAGGCGCTCTGGGGATCTGTGTCAAGTTCCACGGTTTGATAGATGTCCTGTTTCTCATCCATGGCTTAGTCTGTAATGGTTCAAAGATGTTGAAATACCTGTGTCCTCCCCCCTCCCCCGAGCGTATATACTCTGCCTCGTGGACAATCCTATCATGAGCTCCAGAAAATACGCTACATAAGGTATTTTCAGTGTTTCTGTGCCAGATGACAGAGAGGAGCTGTTAAGCAGGCATTATTTGCCCCGTAGGAAAGCAATTGTCTTTGATCCATCTTTACAATCTCCTAAGAATTTGTGACTGATCACTTCATGCACAATGTTTTTCCAGATCCTTTCTAAAGAGCGTGTAATCTAATAACAGCAGTCTCTATCATGAGAAATTGCTTGGTTGAAACTCTGTCCCTGGGACTCTTTGCTACAGCCCCAGGCCAGTTCTCTGTAAAGCTTTGATTGAATGCCCTAAGACTTACCTCAAGATGGAGTCCTCAAATTTTAATTAAGAGCAAGCGCTTCCCAGATTAACCCAGGAAGGGGAGACACTAAACTCAGACTACACTGTGGGCTACCACAGGGGTTGACTGGAGCGCTGATCTCCCTCAGTGGTTTGGTTGTCAGGCTTACAGCATGCGTGTGCTCTGATACTAAAACCTTATCAATTCTTCTTAACAAGATGGGGTAAGTCCCAGGCCAAATGTCACTGACCGAGTCATTTCTGCAGCGCTCAGGGCTTTCCGCACTACTGCAGATTTCTCCTGGGGAGAACTATTTAGAGTGGTCCAAATGGGACAAGGGAGTGTCGTTAAGACTGAGCAATGCAGGCTATCAGAGCTCCCATGCTCAAGCTCGCTGCCTGGCATTTGACAAATGTAGATGTACTCCCAGGGTATTAGCTGGACATTGTGATGTTAATGGAATGGAGCTATCATTGAATTACTGTCTTGAGAAGCTGAAAGCTGAGAAACTCTGTTTCCAGATGCATGTTGTGATTCAAAAAGTAATCGTGTGATTCTGAACTCATTTGGATTGGTTTTGCTGATTTCCTCAGGATTAGTCATAGCTTAAAGTTATGCCCCTGCTTATGTAACTTGCTGAGTAGGACAGAGAGCTCAAACTGCAGCAGCCTGAAGAAGAGCGGGAACGGAACTCAACTCATGTAATTAACAGGCCTGTCTCTGCCGAAAAGGCCTTTCCGCCCCATCCACTGCAAGAAACCATACGAGTACACTGTCATTCCTGGATTAGTTAAACATTTTTCAAATGGCTAATATAACAAAGTCGTTCCAGCCAAGTTCTCCAACTCAGTAATTGCCATTGTGTCTGGTTCATAATTTCTCTCTTCTCCCATATTACAGTCCTTCTATAGGAACAGATGACAGAGCCGTCAGAGTATCTTGAATCACTGCTGGGTTGCCTGCGCACAAGGGCAAACCACCCTTGCACCGCGTGCCAGCCTGGCCAGTCTCAAGAGGACACCGTTGTCATCTGTCTCTGAACTTCTCCCACTGTTCCCTTTTTCTCTGACATGGCAATCTGAGCATTTTGTTCTGAGCCAGAAAGGTTGGCTGTCCCTTGGTTTATGTAAAGGGATGGGTGAAAAACACATTAGCCCAAATGGCACAGTTGGAATACAAGTAGGGTTTGTATCTATTGTGGAAGTTTATCTTTATGCTTGGTAAAATATAAACACTTGCCATAACTTCAAGCTTATTTCTCCATTGGGACTCCAGATTCATGTAGCCATTTGATTCATGAAAAAAGTTAAAATGGTGACACTGGGTCTATGAAAAGGTGTAAGGACTTAAATTTACCATGTGAATGGTCCTGTTGATCTCCTAACTGCTTATGCACATAAAGTGTTTTTGGAACCAAAATCATAGCTGAAAAGTTGTCCCCATTCCAATCACTGACAATTTTCAGTTGATGAAACATTGCTTTGTCTCTCGCATCAAATTGTCAAGCTGAAGTAAATCAGCAAAGCTTCCACAAATCCATAAGAAAAAACAACCTCAGAAATTCTACAGGCCTCATAATCCCACAATTTATGATACAATGCTAAATGTTATTACCTAAAATGTAGTAACTTGGGTGCAAAATTGCTGTAACATACATGCTATTATAAATATTTCGAAGGACATAGTCATTTAATTTATTATTTTAATTACTCTTTTTCCAGAAAGTCCAGGTTTACTTTTCATTCTGGAAAAAATGCTGTTTTTTGCTTTTTTTTCTTCTAAAAATCTCACCTGTGATGAATAATTAATTTAAAATGTTTAATTTTATTTAATATTTGTGAAAGATATCCTACCGGGACAAAATAAATTTGATATGCATAAATTTATGTATATATATCTGACAGGATTTCTTTGTATTTACAGCCCCCCTTGTTAATCTGAGATGTGGGACAGCAACAGTGCTACATTTGTATTATTTATGAATGTAAGATATATGTAATACTATAAGGAAAGGAAGCTTGGTGGTCTTCTGAACCTCTGTGTGCCTTACCAGAAAGTTCATTATTTTCATCCTTCCCGAGATGGAAATTCTCAGCAGGGTAGTTAGAACACCAAACAAACACAGTCTGAGTTTGTATGTAGAGCAGAATTCAAGAAAAAGATTTATTTCCTCCTTCCTCCTCCTGAATATAAGATTTAAAACACTTAAGTACTATTTTTCTTAACAGCTGGAGAACATTAGGTTTCATGGTAGAGTTCCATATTTCTAGAGAGGTTGATACAAGGAAATTTCTCTTACATTTGTGAGAAACCAAAACATTGATTACATTACAGCAAAAGGTTGGGGTTTTTTTTCCTTACTGACTTGCTGTGTGGGGAAACATTTGAACATGGGTTTATCTTAACCATTTTGAAAGTGAAAAGTCTTATGTTTATCCCAGCTGTTGCGGGCATGATCTTTGTGATGTGAATATTTATGGAAACCAGCACAGAACAGAGAAATGGGAGAAAGGGCAGGAAACACTGCTGAAACTTATAAGGAAAAACAAGCAAATGCAGATATACGTGTTAAGCAGAAGGATTCACCCCTTTTATATTGTTATAGGTATAGAAATGGAAGGATAACTTAACACTTCTTTTTTTTCCCCTGGTAATGAGCACGCACATAGAATCAGAGAGAGAAATGTAGCATGAAAGTTTCTAATTAATTTGCATCAGAATTATTATTCTTGAGGCCAGTAACTTATTTAGTGAATCAGAATGTCAGCAACAAGCAGTTGTTCTGTAAGGCAAATAACAAGCTGTGGTTGCTCACACTTGCGTCCATTTTCCCTCTCTCTTCAACCCCCTGCAAGATAAGGGGGGGTAGCAAATACATAAAGCAAGTTAATACCCCAAGGAAGTCTGGCTAATATATTTCTATTGAGATGGTTTTAAAGGAAGGTGTGAAGTCTACTACCAAGTTACAGTCACGTAGATGTGTTTGCCTGAACTTGCAGGAAGAGTGAGCGTTTATCACTGTGAAAAGATTTCCATTTGTCTTCAAAATGACCACTCCGGCATACTTAAGGTACCCTATTGTAACCGCTTGATCTGCCAGGAAAAGAATGCAGTAGATCTAAAAGCTGCAGAGTTTTGAGGAAAGGCCCAAGATGGGTCCCATGCTGTTGGTCTTACTGGATTAAAAATACGGGAAGTTTATCGCTGACCTGTGTTGTAAATGTTGATTATTATTTTTTATTGAATTTATATTTTGTGTTTGATAGTGAATGAGTAACTATAAGAACATTTTGATTAATCTTTATGTTAACGTCATGTAGGGGTTGCTGCTGTGTTATTAATCTTCATGTTAGCGTTATGTAAAGGGTTGCTGTGTTATTCACTGGACCATGTTAACCTTACTTTTAAGTCTCTAGAGCGCAACCAGACCACGTAGGCTTTATTGTATAACTTTTAAGTCTCTAGAGCACGACCAGACCACTTAGGCCTTATTGTATATGGGATGACTTATTTGACAACTTGACATGGTAGATGAATGACTATCAAGTTAACTTGACAGTGAAATTTATCTTAAGGTAACCTGAAGTGAACTGTCCTCATTATAATACTAAAAAACACACCCACAGGTCAAGAAGACCCTCGCCCAGGTGAAGACCCTTCCCCTGCGCAAGCATAGTAACAGAAGAGAATGACACAGCAGATATTATAAGTCTGTAAATCACTAACCAATCATTGTAATTGGGAGTGTATTACCTTGTAATTTTTGCGTATAAATGTAACAGTGATCTAGCCTTAGGTGTGCTTGATTTGTGGAAATTCCACCTTGCACCCGGCGCTGCAATAAAGAATGCCTGCTTTTTCTAAAACTCCAAATTGAGTCTTAGAGTTCTTCATCTGCCGATTTACGGTAACACCTGGACATTGCACCATTTGTCTCCAGTGAGATCACTCCATACTGAATGGTTGGGTTGGTAGGAGGGGTCTGTGTGGAAACTATTTGAAAATGTGTACATATAGACCTGGCTGGAATTCATGTCTACGCGTACCCAGCGTGTAAGGCATCGTTACCTAGGGGTACCAGGTGTTACGCTCAAAATCATGGTTAAGGGCAAAGAGGAAGCACGCCTTATATGTAAGTAAAGCCAAGAATTTCTCACCCATCTGTGGCTCCCCTGGGCCTGAAGGTTGGCAGTTTCATTCTGGGGTGTATAGGGAGTGTCACAGCAAGGTGTCAACGTGTGGAGTGCTTCACTGGGACAAATCTGACGTTCATGTGGATGGTTTCTTCTTCCTTGCTCCAGGATCCACATGGGGTCATTTTTTGTTTGCTAACAAGATTTTACGCTCTTGATCTTTCTTTGTTGGTCTGCAGCTCTGTTACATCCAAACTCACTGTCTATATCGTGACCTTTGTGCATGTTAGATACAACTTCTTTGCTCTCTGTGTTATCCCTAAAACCAGTTTTGTGCGGCTCCAGGTCTGCCTTTCTTTAACCAACAGTGGCTGAGTTGTTCGTAGCTGTGGAGTCTCCAGTGCCAAGGCCGTGCCCTGCTCGTGTCACATGCCTGTATGCCCTGCTGCACCCCACGTCTCCATTCCTGGTTACGCAGGTAGCTATGGAATGGCTGTCTGGAGGTGTAACACGCTCTTTTGGGGTAAGGGTTTGTGAGGGTTGCTTTAGAGATGAACTAGGCCGCTGGTTATTGTGGACCAGGCTCCTGTCAGAGTGCTGGACATCATTTTACTGACGATATTTAGATTTGTTTGTGAGAGAAGGATGAAGCTAAAAACAAAAACCCCCTCTTTTGTCTAAATTGGACAACCTAGAAACCTCTTTGGAGGACTTTCTGTAGAGTTAATAATTTAGCATTAAGAATTAAAGACATCATTGTTTTTGGTAACAGATGCTGGATGATCAATAATGGTTACGGAGAGCTATGTTTATTAGGATTATTTTGGGCTGGATATTTATTGCACAACCATATATAGGGCTGTAGGAGGTCCAGGTGCCCGCGGGGAGCTGAC
>NW_008825109.1:3417625-3458348 GCF_000699105.1 Pygoscelis adeliae | reverse complement strand
AGCCGGGCCGGGACGCCATGGCGAGGTGAAGGGAGGAGACCCGGGACGCTCGGCCCCTCCGCGGGGGTGATGAGGGGGAGGAGGGCACGGGACAGAGCTGGAGAGGTTGGGGGGGCGCCGGAGCCGCCGCCGTCGCTTCCTCACCCCTCTGTCCCGCCCCGCGAGGGGAAGCGGGCGGGGAGGCAGGAGGCGCCCCTTCCTCCGAAGTTTGTTGGTGAGCTGGGCTGGAGCGCGGACGGGGCAGCGCGGGCTCCCCTCAGCGGCCCTGGCTCTGAGGTGCCGGTGACGGCCAGCGCCGGGACCGTTTCCCGCCCTCCGGGCCCCGCGGCGGTGTGTGGGGACGAGGGGGCGGCCGTCTCCCCCGGGCTAGTGCGGCGCAGGGGAAAGCCCTCGCCGTGGAAACCGGTCCTCACGGGGCCAGCCGCTCAGGTCGAGAAAATCTTCATTAAAAAACTAGCTAAAACCCACTACGAAGCCACTCGTGCTCGTGTTTGAAATAGCGCCTTACTGACTGGGTGTTGCTGAGGGGAGGTGGAAAGGTAATACCGCCTGGTTAAAATGTCAGCATAGAGAAAAAAAAACCCTTATTACTATATTTTAGGGACGTTTTTAATGTGTCTAGGCAGGTGGGAGGAGATAAAAAGAGAAGGGTTAGTAGTATGTCAGCAGTTGGATCGCTACGGACTCTTGGAGTTAGGAGCTGTTGCTGTGAGTGTAAGAGGCAGAAATGAATGTTTACATCTCTTCTGTTTTTCATTATTTCTGTTCCTGAATGTTTCCATCTCTGTTAGCTTAGGCATGTCAGTTTGTTCTGAGCCTTTGGATTTGATTCTCTTCCACCACTATGGCTTGTGGATCAAAATCCTGCAGGGGAAACCTGGTACAAATAAATCCTGTTTTCAGCAAAGTAAAACTGTGATATTTTGATTTTTCTCTTGTAAAACACTTTCCTTTTCACCTACACAGCTTGGTTTTTGGAGGAGTCCTAATACTCTACTGCTCTTCCTCAAGCTGTATTTCATTCTGTCTGGGATGAGTAGTTTTGCTCCAGTGCTTCAGCAAGGTACTATAGTACTTGTAACCTTAAACGGATTGTAATTACAGTCAGAGAATAGCAGCTTCAATTTTCCCTGCGTGTGTATGTATATTTATTGTACATACATACATACATACATGCAGGTAGAAGGCAGAAATGGAAAGACTTGGGTTCTTGCTTGTGCAATTACCTCTTGTTTAGTAGGTCTCAATTAATGCTTGTATAGAATTTGTTCACCTGAAACTTATTGCAGTATCATGGCTTTCTTGTAGTTTTTTAAATATCCTTTTATATTAAAGTCCTTTCTTTCGTAAATACCCCATGCTTTTGAGATGGCCAGGATAGTAAGTTTGCAAAACAATCAGCTTTGCTTTTGGAAAACAGAAATAATTTGGATTCCATTTCACAGAAGAAAACAGCTTGTCTGTTGGTAGTTAAGTCATGTCATAAATTCCAGCTTGCAGGTGGCAGCTTGCAGAATGGGAAAATGTATTCAGATGGTTTTGTTTGGTCTAACTTCTCGACAATCAGAAGGGATGATGGGATGGTGCTTTTTATTCTACTGTTTTTCTTTGCTTGCCTTTTATAAAGATACTGGTGTACACAGCACTCATTTAGGCATTTCAGTGGTTCACAGTGGTGATTTCAGCTGCCTTCTTCCCATATGTGCCATTAGCTTAAAGAAATTTAGTAAAGAAATAAAATGAGTTGCTTTTATTTTATGAAAAGCTTCAGATGCTGGAAATTTGCTTGCATCACCGCCTCCTCTTCCTCCTCCCCCCTGCTCTCTCCCCATTTTGGGTTGATAAATCTGCAAGTCTTCATTCTTAGCTGGCTAGACCAGGGTCTTTGGTGCTGATAGGGTAGCAACGATGAAGAAATATTATAAAAGCTTGCATATAAATACACAAAACTAATTTATTTTGCTTGCTAGTGCTCCCAGGCTGTCTCATTATGGAAGATCCTGTCTCTTTGACTGACAGCATCAGTGCAGATTTTCTCTGGAATCGTGTCAATCCATAGAATCTTATGTTCTTTGAGAACTTGGGAGGGGGAGGAAACCCAACCAACCCCCAACCAAAACAAAAATAGGCCTTTCATTAGATTATAATTAGAAGTATAAAGAAATTATATTTTAAATGTTTTGTCTACTGTGTACAACATAATCAATGACTTTCATTATTTGAAGTGGTTATTATTAGTCATGGTTTTGCTCATTTAAACTGACCCACAGCCCAGTGAGGTGATTGGAATGACTCTGGGGTCAGACAGCCTTGAATCAGACTGTAAAAGAGGAAGGTAACAGAAGTGTTGCCTTTCTGCCTCAAATGGATTTTGTCTGTGAAAGCAAAAGAATTAACTCCTTAGTTTTTAACATCCTTTGCACTTAAAGGACATATAATTGTAAATGTTTGGAAGTTGTTTACACTCGAAAGGGTAGCACTGAAGAAAGGATTACTTCTACATTTATAATGTGGTATTATATAATTATATATATTTATACAGTATATTGTATTTTAATATTGTATTTTAATACTACAGTATTTACATTCATTTTCCTAATAGTTTGTTGGCACATATTCCTGCAGTTCAGCTGCCGAACAATGTAAATAAATGATTGAGTTTTACTTTCTAGTGTTATAAGCAAGTCTCTCTACTCACCAAAACTTTAATGGAAATAATGGAACACTTGAGAAAAATAAGTATGAATTGAAGCTGCTTGTATTACATTCTCTGACTAAAATTCCAGGTTTTGAGTGGATCCAAAAATGTTGTCTAGCTTTTTCAGCGGATTTTAGTCCTGCTTTCAAAAGAAATAAAGATAAGGTTGATGAAAATAGAGAGCTTTAGAGTATTTCTAAAAATTCTTTCCTTTTCTTACTTATCCTCAGTTCTTGAGCATTTAGCAAAAGGAGGGGAGGACTGGCAATTGACACAGTTCATCTTCTGTCTGCTTGTGCCAAATGATGTGAATAGCTACGTGTATTAACAAACTCCAAAGTACACAATGCATTAAATAATGAAGTGACAAATAAAAAATTACGGGTTGCATTTAAGACAATGCCTTGCTGTTTTGTTCTGCTTTAGATAGCTTTGTTTGCCAGAAGTCATACAGTAAATCACCCTAGCCTTTTTGGTTATTGTGGTACCTACACAGTTTGAACTTTTACCAGCTAATCAGTTTCTTCTTGCAATATATTTTCTCTGTGCTCTATGGTAAGTCAATGGTCCACCTGAGGTATGCTTGCATTGCATCAAAAAACTCAAAGGAACTAGAGGAAATTCTGGATTTAGCAAAGGTACCTCTAGCTCTAGAGATTCATGCGTGTCTTAGGGAGTTCTACAGTGAAAGAAATCTGTTGCAGTTGTCTGAATTAATAATGAAGAGTTTGGACATGAAAAGTTACTGTTTTGTTATAGTAGCATCTGATAGCTCCGAGACATAGGTCATCCTTCTTTGTGCATATGTACTTTACACACCACAAAAAGATATCCTTGCCACAGAGAGTTTACCATTTCTACCTGTGTTGTACAACTGATCTGGTCATGAGCTGCATATGTAGTTAGAATTTTTCTATCTGTGGTCCACTCCTGGGCACACCTTTTTCAGAAACCTCTTGGGAGTGAATTGTGGGTGGATGAATTAATCTTAGAGATGTCCATTTATGCCCAGGCACTGCATTTCTGACCTGCCCTGTGGCCCCTTTGTTGATAAGTCATATGCCAGCTAGATTTACCACGTTCTCATGCCACCCTTTTCCCAGTAAATCCTTAGAAGAGGATATTTATTTCCAGGCTGAGAGATCAGGTTGCTTAGCCAGAACAGTCTTGGCCATATGTTAGTAAGACTTGAATTTACCCCACAAGTGCATCCTAGTTTACTTCTGAAGACTGCTTTACTTGTATGAAATTATGTGTGCATAATGGATTTGCTAATAAGGTAGTAGAGGGGCCATGGCATATTTGTTGCTAAAATAAATTCATACAGTTTGCCTGAGTGAAAAGCTTGGTTACTGTTGGGTGAAGACTCTTGAGGCTTTTTTGTGGTGTCTTCAGGGGTCTGCTAGTCTGTTCAGTGAATGGTTCTTCAGTAGTTTAGAAATAGCCTCAACAGTTCTTGTCTTATCATTAAAATGTATTAGCTGGAAAAAGTCTTCCTGAAATATTTAATGTAAAAGATACTGAGTCATTTTAATATGTTTATTTGTTGGAAAAGAACGGGAGGCTGCATGTCTGAAATCA
The DNA here is from genome assembly GCF_000699105.1 of Pygoscelis adeliae. Lineage (NCBI taxonomy): Eukaryota > Metazoa > Chordata > Aves > Sphenisciformes > Spheniscidae > Pygoscelis > Pygoscelis adeliae. The sequence continues at coordinate 3,454,069 of NW_008825109.1, read as the reverse complement.
CTGGGAATAATAACAACAGTATGTAGAGAGACTTTAACGTTCATCACAGATATTGGTTTGTTTAATAAGTGGTATGTGTGAGTGCTGAAGTTGTACTGTATGTCAGGGCAGCTGCAACAAAAGTAATTTTCAGCCGGGCATATTCGGTCTACCACTGTCCTCAACAATACAGAAAGATTGATATGGGAGATGGTCCGGGGGAGCTGGTTGATTTTCAAGGTTAACCTCCCACAAGCTCAAGAACGCTCCATCCCCACAGGCAGGAAGGCAAGCAAAGATGGCAGGAGGCCCACATGCATGAACAAGGAGCTCCTGACAAAACTCAGACATAAAAAGGACGCACACAAGAGATGGAAACAGGGTCAGGTCACCCCATGAGTGAGGGAGACACTGTCTGCGAGTGCAGGTATGCCGTTAGGAAAGCCAGAGCCCACCCAGAGTTGTATCTGGCGAGGTATTCAACTTGTGAAAGGCAAGAAAAAGCTTTTACAGGTGTATCATCAGCAAAAGGGAGACTAGGGAAAATGTGGGCCTGCTTCTGAATGGGGGGGAGGGACTTGGTTAAAAGAAGGACATGGAAGAGGGTGAGGAACTCAAAACCTTCTTTGCCTTGGTCTGTACTGATAAGACCCACCTTCAGCAATCCCAGGCCCCTGAAACTTATGGGAAAGTCTGGAGCAAAGAAGAGTTACTCTCACTGGAGGAGGACCAGTTTAGGGAACATATAAACAAACTGGACATACAGAAGTCCACAGGACCTGATGGGAGGCACCCACAAGTGCTGACGGAGCTTGACAATGTCAATGCAAGGCCACTCTTGATAATCTTCGAAAGGTCATGGTGACTGGTGGAGATTCCTGAAGACTAGAAGAGAACAAATGTCACCCCTGTCTTCAAGGAGGGCAAGGAAGAGAATCTGGGGAAACTATAGGTTGGCCAGCGTCACTTCAATCCCTGGGAAGGTGGTGGAGCAAATAATCCTGGATGCCATTGCCAAACAAGGAAGGACAAGACAAACATATCAAGGACAAGAAGGTGATTGGGAGAAGTCAGCATGTTTTTATGAAGGGGCAATCATGCTTGACCAACCCAAAAGACTTCTGTGATGAGATGACTGCCTTCATGAATGTGGGGAAAGCAGTGGATGTTGTTTATCTCAACTTTAGCAAGGAGTTCAATAGTCTCCTATAATGTCACGCACAAACTGATGAAGTATGGACTAGATATGTGGACAGTGAGCTGGATAGAAAACTGTCTGGCTTGCTGGGCTCACGGGCTCTGACCAGTGGCCTGGAGCACTCCAGGGGTTGATAATGGCTCCAGTAGTGTTTAGCCTCTTCATTAATGCCTAGACAATGGGACAAAGTGCACCCTCAGCAAGTTTGCAGAGGGTACAAAATGGGCAGGAGGGGTTGATGCACCAGCTGGTTGTGCTGCCATTCAGAGGGACCTCAACGGGCTGGAGAAATGGGCAAACAGTAAACTTGGAAAACCAAGTTCAACCAAGGGAAATGCCAAGTCCTGCCCCTGACGAGGAGTTACCCCATGCATCAGTGCACACTGGGGACATGCTGTCTGGAAAGCAGCTTTGCAGAGAAGGACCTGAGGGTCCTGGCAGGCAACAAACTGACCATGAACCAGCAGTGTGCCATTGTGGCAAAGATGGCCAGCAGCCTCCTGGGCTGCATTAGGAAGAGTGTTTCCAGCAGGTCAAGGGAGGTGATCCTTCCTCTCTGCTTACCATTGGTGAGACACACCTGGGGTGCTGTGTCCAGGTCTGGGCTCCCCAGTAGAAGAGAGACATGGACATACTGGAGCGAGCCCAGCAAAGGACCATCAAGATTATGTATAGATCGGAGCACCTGACATATGAGGAGAGGCTGAAGGAGCTGGGGCTGTTCAGCCTGGAGAAGAGAAGGTTCAGGGAGGATCTTACCCATACGTGTAAATACCTGATGGGGGGCAGTAAAGAAGACAGAGCCAGACTCTGTGGTGCCTAACAGGACATGAGGTAAGGTAGTTGGCACAAACTGAAATACAGGAAATTCCATTTAACCATAAGATATACTTTTTTTTTTTTTTTTTTTTTTTTTTTTTTTTTTTAGTCTACAAGTGATTGAACACTGGAAGAGGTTGCTCGGAGAGTTTGTGGAGTCTCTGTCCTAGGAAATACTCAAAACCTGACTAGACAAGGTCATGAGCATCCTGCTCTGGGGAGGGTTGGACTAGATGATCTTAAGGGGTCCTTTCCAACATCAACAATTCTGTGGTTAGGTAATACAAAGATGGAGGAGGTTGTTAAAATAATTCCATGAAGAGCTTTATCTGTGCTCTCAAAGACATAGTATGAAATAGGTCTTTTTTTTCCAGGTTATCTGAGTATTGTTTGATTTGTTTCAAGGATCACGTGCATTAATATTTTATAAATCTTAGAAACAGTGTGGCATGGGTTATTGAATGTTATGGTGAGAGAGGCAGCCTCTCTTGTCAATCACAGTTGTTTCAGGTCTCGTGTGCTGTTCCTCAGCTGCATATTAAAAACTGAAAGTCATGAAAATTCTGCTTGCGTTCAGTTTTGTGAATAAGCCAAATTTATGAGGTGATACTTCTTCAGGTTAATACTATGTAATTAATACATTTTGCAGAATAAGGGTGTTTTGTGTTGATCTTGTAATTAGGATCATCTCAGGTAGAAGATGTGGATCTGGTTTGTGTAGGGGAAGATATTCCTTATCTGGAGCTCTTAGTACTGTTTTGTTGGAAGAGAAGGAGGAAAATGATCAGAACATACTGTCAGCAAGGTATGTAATAAGCAGATTGAGGTATTCTCTGTGCACTTTCGAACTAAAAGTGCAAAACATTAACTTGAGGATAACACTGGGGACACACACTTCTACTTGTACTCTGTTTTCTTCTTCCTGGGTAAATGGCTTATTGAAATGTGGCTATGGTCAACATGAGTCTACTGTGTTGGAATGATTTTGGGATGTGTGCATCTGGTGTGATTTGAGATTCAAGTTAGTCAGGACCTGAGATGTCATTGTGAAACTCAACTCCTAGACACTTGATGAAATTTGGTCTCCAGTTGAAAGAGCATAGGGATATAGGTAATCAGAGAGCACCACAGGCTTTGGACAATCTTGTCTTCTTGCTTTCCTACGTTTCAGGTTTCTAGCGTGTCAAAGGAACTGACAGTTGCTAGCAATTAACTTTGAAATCAATTTCAAGCAATAAATAATTTAAACTTGCAATGAGACACTCCACTTGAATCTGTTGATTTTTTTCTGCCCCAGTTTTTCAGAAAACCATCTATTTGACCATGATGTATCTTGAGTTCCTTACAAATTACAGCAATTTACTTTCATTTGCATCTCTTTGGTACCTTTAGTACCAAATCCATATGAAGATTCTTAGCAAAGCTTTCTTATGTTAAATGGAACTACTTTTACAAATGAGCAAGCTGAGACAAATTGATTATAGATGACTACATCATGACTACTGCTTGACCAACCTGATCTCCTTCTATGCCCAGGTGACCCGCCTAGTGGATGAGGGAAAGGCTGTGGATGTGGTCTACCTGGACTTCAGTAAGGCCTTTGACACCGTCTCCCACAGCATTCTCTTAGAGAGGCTGGCGGCTCACGGCTTAGACAGGTGTACTCTTCGCTGGATCAAAAAATGGCTGGACGGCCGGGCCCAGAGAGTTGTGGTGAATGGAGTTCAATCCAGTTGGTGGCCGGTCACGAGCGGTGTTCCCCAGGGCTCAGTACTGGGGCTGGTCTTGTTCAATATCTTTATCAATGATCTGGACGAGGGGATCGAATGCACCCTCAGTAAGTTTGCAGACGACACCAAGTTGGGCAGCAGTGTTGATCTGCTCGAGGGTAGGAAGGCTCTGCAGAGGGACCTGGACAGGCTGGATCGATGGGCCGAGGCCAACTGTATGAGGTTCAACAAGGCCAAGGGCCGGGTCCTGCACTTGGGCCACAACAACCCCATGAAGCGCTACAGGCTTGGGGAAGAGTGGCTGGAAAGCTGCCTGGCGGAAAAGGACCTGGGGGGGGTGGTTGACAGCCGGCTGAACATGAGCCAGCAGTGTGCCCAGGTGGCCAAGAAAGCCAATGGCATCCTGGCTTGTATCAGAAATAGTGTGGCCAGCAGGAGTAGGGAAGTGATCGTGCCCCTGTACTCGCCACTGGTGAGGCCGCACATCGAATACTGTGTTCAGTTTTGGGCCCCTCACTACAAGAAGGATGTTGAGATGTTGGAGCGTGTCCAGAGAAGGGCAACGAGGCTGGTGAGGGGTCTGGAGCACAAGCCTTATGAGGAGCGGCTGAGGGAGCTGGGGGTGTTTAGCCTGGAGAAAAGGAGGCTGAGGGGAGACCTCATCGCTCTCTACAACTACCTGAAAGGAGGTTGTAGCGAGGGGGGGGTCGGTCTCTTCTCCCAAGTAACTGGCGATAGGACAAGAGGAAATGGCCTCAAGTTGCGCCAGGGGAGGTTTAGATTGGACGTGAGGAAAAATTTCTTTACTGAAAGAGTGGTTAAACATTGGAACAGGCTGCCCAGGGAAGTGGTTGAGTCCCCATCCCTGGAAGTCTTTAAAAGACGTGTAGATGAGGTGCTTAGGGACATGGTTTAGTGGGCATGGTGGTGTTGGGTTGACGGTTGGACTCGATCTTACAGGTCTTTTTCCAACCTTAATGATTCTATGATTCTGTGATCAACAAGAAAAATAAAAAACCCAGAACCCTTTTTTATGATTATTTTTCTAATACAAACCAGAAGTGTATGCATAGGGTGGTGTTAGTATAAAAGATTTAAGATAATGCTAGGTCTGTGCAAATGAGCTCTTTGGGGTCTCTGTTCTTTTTGTAAATGTTTATTTGGGTCTCTTATACATTAACAAGTTTGACTGTTGCATCCAAAGATGGCATTCAAAGTGTATGACAGCCGTCTTCAAGTTTGATAGAAATTTGTCAGCTGCTGTCAGTTTCTGTGGTTCCAAGTGAAGCTTTGGTAATCCAAACTTTAACCTAAAGATAGAGTGGAATGCAGGTCTCCCATGTGATAGCACATTATGCTGTTGTCACGTGAACTACTGGACTGAACAGATTTGATTTTTTTTTTAATGGGATATATTTGCCTTGAAGCCAAGATAAATTGGCTTCACATCAAAGAGTGATCTTTTCAGCGATGTGTGGGAATAGAATTGTCAGGCAGCAAATGTATAAATTCTGTAAGAACGGACTGTCTTATGTTCATAAAGATTATTACCAATATAGTATCATTTAATGTGAAAATCTACCTAAATGTTTTTTTTCTTTTGCTGCAGAACTTTGTCAAGTGTGAAAATGAGCTCCTATAATATGACAAAAGTCTGCTTTTTCTTTCAGCTTTTGCTGTAAGTGTAGTTCCTGAAGGTGCAGAAGATGAGGCTGAACTACCAGTGCTGAAGGTAATAAATTTTAATTGCCAGAGCAGGAACATTTTACTGACATTATAAAATCATCTAGAAGAGACCAGAGCAGAAAGCCTAACATCTGTGACATTGATTATTTTGATCCACTTCAGTGGTACTAAATGTCATGTGATGTCTTTCCGTTCTGTGTGGCATATAAGAGACCTTTAATGGGACACAAGTTGCATGTAGCACTACTCTTCTAGTATTGCTAGGATCTTAATTTATCTTATGGATTCTTAGAATTACTAGAATAAACTTATACTTAGCACTTTTCATTTCTTTCATAGGCTGGATTTTCTGACTTACGTTAACATTTGTATTAAGAGAATTAGGTTTTTTGGGTTTTGTTGTGGAACAAAATTATAATTTAGAAAACAATTTATTTTCTTTTTTTCCAGGATCAGCTGAAGAGTGCATTAGACACTTATGCAAAATTGCCAAGTTTTTTTTACTATAAGTTTCTACAAATCGATAGTGTTATTGTTGTTGAGAATAGTTTTTGAGTATATAACCTTTATTAGTTCAGAGTCAGGTTTCTTCTTGGTTTTGTTAAATATATAATGCATTGAGAGGGAAATGGCTGCCTGTCTGCTAAATTAGCATTATTACATATTGCTACCCAAGTCACGGCTCAACTAAAGCTTGCGTAGGAAATTTCAAATTAACAGATTAGAAAAACTAATGGTCAGAGCTACTCCTACTGTTAAACAGCATAATGGGTGTTAGGTTTGTATGCATGTATGTCCTTTAACAGACTTGTATCTACTGATTTTTTTATATGTATATATTTGTAACAGATACTTGTGTATGTATAAAAGGGATTTAAGGGAGGAAAATCAAATAAAAGTACTGGAATGAATCAAGAGTTAGAATGTATAACTGCCATTTAGATCTAGAGATCTCACATCAAATGCAATAGAAGTATGGTCAGAGAGATGTGTTTCTAAATAATTTTTGGGTTTGATGATGATTGCTATATCTACAGTAATTTTCATAAATGAAAAAGATCCCTATTGCAAACTGCTGATCTGCTGCAGTGTATTTGGGAGACTAGGTAATGTCATTCTGTTTTCATTACTTATAAATTGCTGTTTGTCAAATTACATTACTGTCTCAATCGAGCTGTTTAATTTTATCATTCTTATATAGGGTATAATATATGAAGACTTTCCTACTATTTTAGAGTTTTAAAACCTTCCCTCAGATGAAGTCAGAGGTGCCTCCTAGAACTTTTCAGGCCAAAATCCTTTTTTTTTTCCTTTTTTTGTTACGTTAACAGGAATGTAACAGGCAACAGTTTTTTTGTTTTGCGTTTTAATAAAGGTAATTGTAAAATATGGCTTGTTCATCACACTGTGTATCACAAAACACATACTTTTTTGTTTGCATAGAAAATTAATCTTCCCATGTTGTTTATGATATAGGTTAACTTAGAATGTGGTGTATATTATGCTGTAAGATGGCATTGTGTATACACATACATAAGTACTGTGTATAGTCATCAAAATAACTTGGTCTTACAAGAATTTTTTTAAACTTTATTGACCCAGTCAGCAAAAAAGGGTCATAAGCATGGATGCAATGCAGTCATTCTTGAAAAGGTTTTACAGATGGCTACCAAGAAAGTTGGAGCTTATGCATTTCAGTATAAAAGTCAGACCTGGACAGAGGGAGAGATCATCTCATGCAAGTAGGACTAAGAGGATTAGGTGGATAAGATATTTAAAAAAAAAAAAAGGGGGGGGGGGGAAATGTGTTTATAAACAGGAATTAAGTCACAAAGGTAGGAAAACTATATACGAGCTTATTACTGGGGAGTGTTTGTATGGCATTTCTATCTGAAAGTCTTAAAACACTTGAACCAAGATAAATCCTACAACATCCTTATGCAATTAGTAAAGATGATCTTGATTTTACATGTGGAGAAACCAAAGCACTGAGATGCTGTTACCAGGGAGAAATTGTGCAATAAATGAAGGCTCTGTTTTCATTCCGACAATTTTTGTAGGAAGCGCAGAGCTATTTCTCCAGTCCTATCTCTCTACCAGTCAGCAGTTCTTAAACAACACCTCTCCACCCAGCCTCTGTTATGTAGAAGCAATTGAATATGCTCCTAAGATATTTTTACTTGTGTGTCTTGGTTTCCTGGTTAACAATGCAAATGCAGTGTCACTGTTGTCTGTTCCTCAGCATTCTTGTAATTCCATTACAAATATATGTGATACCTGAGTAAATCCCAGTGAAGTCGTGTTATGTACAACAACCTTTTCATATTTATTTGTCTTGATATAAATTGCTTTTGAGTCTTCCTTTAAGAATTGAGTTTCAATAGATGCTTGATAGTGGATCAAATGATTAAGAGTGTGTTGGGTTTTTTTTACACACTGAACAGGTGTGTTTTTATTACAGAGTTCCATATTCCAAACTTTGTTCTCAGGAGATACATATTTAAAAAAAAAAAAAAGACATTGTTAGTATTAGCTTAAAGAGCTCTGGTATAAATTTGAGTCATGGAAAAGCATTCTCTTTTTTTTTTTCTTTTTATTCTTTTACTGTATTATCTAAGTAATGGTATACAAACATGTAGAATATCTGTTTCAGTTCTCGATGATGGAAAACTTCAGGTTTTTTATTAGTTCTTGAGTTAAAACCTCTATGTATGCATTTACAATCTGATGAATGCTTTGACTCCCTGGGTGTCTCTATAGAAATATTTGAGTTTTTGCGTGTGTCCTTATTTTGCTTTTTCTCCTTTCTTCTAGAAGTCTGAAAAAAATGGAACAACTAGTAAAATAAGCAGAGGTAAGTACTGTATAGTCTGTATTTGTTTTCACTTGTTGTAAAATACAGTTATGCTTTGCAAAGTGACTGTGTGAACAGTGCATAAATGCTCAACAACATTGTTAGTTAATTGCCGATTCCCAAATATGTTGTATTTTTTTTTCTTTGCTTATGTAGTCTCATCAAACAGAAGCTTCTCAATCTTTGTATTTGCAGTTCTTGTAGTTAAGTGTTTTTCTGAAAATGTGCACTTGCACTATGAAACTGATGCATTGCTTTTTGTAGTACACAGTATTTTAAAATCAAATTTCATGATACTTAGTAGCAGTTCTTGTAAAAAATTTAACATGAAACTGAATTTTACCATTCTGCTAGGCTCTCATGGTACTTGTAATAACTAGGGTTATTATATATTACCTGTAACAGCTTTTAATAACTTTGTAATATCTGGAAACAAGTATTTAAGAAACATGTCAAACATTAACAGGCTACCAAGTGGTAAAATACATTTTTACTGGACATGTGAGATAAATTATGAGAATAAAAATTCTGCAAGTTTCTGCCTTTTCTGAAAACAATTCTGATGTCCTTCCAGCAAAAAGTTTACAGACCTGAGGTAAGGACTTGCAATCTCTGCACTGTAACCTACTGCTGCCTCTATATATAGCAGTTCAATTCTTAAAGCAACTTGGACTGTTATGGTACCTCTCACTCTTCTAAACCCTGAGCGCTTGGGTCTGCTTGTTCTAAAAAGAACCCGCTTGACCATGTCTCTGTCGCAGCAGTTTCTGAGTAGTTGTGAGTTCATTCTGACATCCAAGATGAACACTGGGAAGACAGCATGCTTTTAGTGGAGTTGCTAACAGAACTCTGGATGGTGCTAGGAAGATCTTTTTTTTGTTTGTTTGTTGGCTTTTTTTGGACTTAGTTGCAAGCTCTGTCCCTAACACAGATAATTATTTTCCACAAAAGTGGTTAAGTCCATTGTCTCATTATCTCCCATTTTACCATTGAAAGGTCAGGACCTTTCTATAGAAGCTTTATTACTCTGTTTCCCTGTTCACCCATCCTTATCTGGTGTCAAAGAAAGTCCATTTCCTTTTTGTGTTCTTTCGTCTCTTTCTGTGGAATCTCGTAGCACAGCCAGATGCTGGTTGCTGCTTTTATCGCTCCCAGCAGACCTGCTGTGTCACTTCATAAAACACCCAGGAGAGGCACTGACAGACTTTTTTTTTGACTTTTGACAGTGCTCAGTTTTCATAAGTTTTAATATAACTTCATTACTCAGGAAAGTTATATTTAGGAACATTACAATGGTACATTAGTGATGTAACTACCAGCTGTCATCTATTGTTTGTTTCAGTAGGAGATCACTTTAAAGCAGACAAACAAAAGTATTTTATGCAGCAGGTAGCAAAACTTATAAACTTGCTGCCACAGGAGGTAGTGGAAGCAGACCATACCAGGAGTTTCAAGAGGGGGCAAGTCCATAAATGTCTGGTAAGATAAATAGGCAGCAATGCGTCTTCTGGCATTTCCTAATACAATAGTTGTGGATGCTGTTAGAGTATGAGGAGCACTGGAGAAAGTGAAGGCCTTGTGGTGTCCCTAAATAGTGTTTCCTAAAGCTACTGTTAAAGACAATATACTGGACTACATGGACCATTGGTCTGACGTAATACATCGTTTCTTGTGTTCTCTATCTTTTTTTAACGAGATTCTGCCTCTCCTTAAGAAAGAATATATTTTTTTTTAAGTCTCTTTTAACCCATTTCTGTGGGTAAATCAAGGAAGGACTTGGAACAGAGAATTAAGTTCTTGATGGTTCTTAGTTGCTGTGATTTTTTTCATTCTTCTTTTTCAAACTGTTATACAAGAAAATTCTTTCTCCTTTATAAATAAGTTGTACCTTTGTAACAAGGAGGCAAAGTTACCATCTGTAGTTTTACTTTCAGAGTTTTAAGGGATCTTTTTAAGTGTCCTTAGCCAAGCCTTTGAAGACAGGTATCAACATCTTGATATCCTAGTCCCTGGGAAGACAAGTGTAATACAGAGAAGACTGAACTTCATGTTCTCATGGTTGCTTTGTCTACCCAGAATGTGATGTAGCTTTCTGGATTGGCTGGTGTGCAAAGAGTTTCATGCATGGATATGTTATAGTCCAGCCAAAAGATCAGTGATATGACTTACCAATGTTGGATCATCATTGCCATGCCGTGGCAAAAAGTCTTGCCCTTCGGGTGGATGTATAGGTGCTCTGTTGGTGGGTGTATTTGTCCCCAGATGGTAGGCCATATTGCTTACCAACAGTATTTTCAGCTTTTAGAATACTTTAATAACAAAAGCAAATCTCTTCTTGAAGTGCGTCACTGGCTATTTCAGGCTAGTGTACAATGATTTCACCTTCTTTGGAAACTCAAGGAAGCATTGAGCTTGGGAGCGTGAGTTCTCTAGATTACTTCTGCAGTCTGTGGAAAGAGAGGGGCACTTCCAGAGGGTGACTGAGATCCAAGGTAGGTTGAGTCATTCCCTCTGGAGATAATCCTCTCACCACAAGAGTATCTACTAGCTTTTGGCTGCAGGGTGAGAGGGTATTTGGTTTGGGGGTTTTCTTTTTTCCTTTTTTTTTTTAACATGTGTTACATGAGAGAAGAATGAAGTAGTTTGAGGCTTTTTTTTTCTTGGATTTGATTTTTGCATATATGGTGATGTTATACTTCCTCTGATCTGCAAATACCTGCAATATTCTGAAAGGATCAAAAGTATTTTTTGCAGTTACATCCTTTTAATATCCTGCCTGACCTAGTTCTGCATTTTATCTAGGCTCTCTAGGAATTAGTGAGGGAAGTTTAGGTGGAAAGGTGAGAACAACATGCAAGGTTTTTTCTTTAGTATCAGAGCAAATGTGTAGGTGATGAACTTTTTTTTTCGTTAAGTAAGTGTTAAGACACATCATGAGTTCTGATGTGGTAAGCAACATACTTTATGTATTACAAAACTATGAAAGGGTGTGCAGTTTGTGAACAACTGGATAATATTATTTCTAATTTCAAGAAATAAACAAGTGTACTAAAAATGTGGTGTGTTTGGAACTGATTTTAAAGAGTTTTTTTGGATGTTACTGTTGCAAGTAGTCTAGTAAAATTGAGGAAATAGAAATATCGGAAATACTCAAACTGTGTTGAGAAGAGTGTTTGAAGTTAGGATGGCTTTCAGTTCTCATGCTGCAGGCCATAAACAGATTAGTCATTTCAATGCTTATTGCTTATATGATAAATAAATAAGCACACACACACAGATGAGATTGTGTGCCTATATCTATCTATCTATCTATCTATCTGCATACACTGCCTTTAATCCAGAAAAATCCCAATAACTTTTATATAAAGACATCTACAAATTATTGTTCTTAGTGTGAGAAAAGACTTGTCTCTACTTTTAACTGCAGAAGTTTTATACTAGGCTACAATAATTTGCTCCAAATATAAAAACTAAAAGATCCTCATCTGGAGTTTCAGGTTGATTTTAGAGTTGGCATAAAAGGAGGGGAAGGCCTACAGAATATGCAAATGGCCTAATTTTTTAAACCCAAACAGAAGCTGAGTTGTCAGACCTGCACAGTAGAGTCTCCGGTTTGTGAATTGAAGCACCAGTGCTTCTGCAGTTTAGTTTTTGTCTGACTAAATAATGAGACATTCTGTACTTTCTCACTGGAATGAAAACCCTGTTTTCATTGTACAAATATTCCATTTAGCCTTAAACAGATTAATTTTATTTCCATCATTTCTTAGGAAAGAAAAACCCGAAGAAAAGAGGAGCTAGATTTAAGCACCATTGACAGAGCAGCAAAGATGATAACCACCTATTAGAGGCCAGTGGTTAGACTGCATTCTAGTTGTTTTAAAGCCATAATTGCAATTTTTGTGGAAATGGTTTGGACCATGTCACACACACTCCAGGAAGCATATAAATCATCATGGAATTCTGTCTTTTCTCTTGTTGCCTGTTCTACCTTTTTATTGATGTGTTTAAACATTCAGCGAGTCAGAGACATCATTCTAGATGCCCACTGTTTCAGCCATTTTCACTCTTCTCCATTTCTAGAACAATAGGAGAGAATGGGGAAGACGGGAAGACCCACCTCAGAATATACTTGCAGCCTGGAAATTAAGACTGACTTAGAACGCCAAAGACCTACATTCAGGCCCAAACTGCCTCACAGATGAGAATTTACGTTTCTTGCATCCTGGGTGAATGCTTTAACCTCTGGCTAGCAGAGGAAGGCTATCAAGGCAACATCATCATCTTATGTTCTTCTAGGAGCTTTTTTACTCTTTTTGGGGGGGGCCCTGAAATGTTTGTTTTAAATTTTTCAGTAGCTTTGAGCTGACTAAAACAGCCTTTTGTGGTGAATAAACTTTGCAAAAAAAAAAAAAAAATCATACAAGTAGTTAATTCACGCTGGTTGTTATACTGCAATGCTTATCTTCCAAATAACAGTATTTCCCCATTGCCATCTTTTGAACTGATTTAGTGGTAATTCCTAAGGAGGTACATTTTGCATAGGGTCATTGTATACTTGCTAAAACACACGTTACTGTTAATGGCTTGTTAAAAGTTTTTTAAGGGTCCATTCTGTTTAGCAATGAGACATGGTTGTGATAAGACTCAGGAAGTTTTCAGCATTCCAGTTTCCCAATTTTTTTTTTTTTTCCTGTGAACTTGCAGTATCTTTCCAATCAATGAGCATTTGAGATTGTTGAAGATATTTTCCAGATATGGAAATGTCTTAGGGAAATAAAAGAGAAAAGATGACAACAAGAGAAATAAAGTATATCAGTAGCTCATTGGATGTTAATCTTCCAAGAGACTCCATTCTTTGTGTGGCTTGGTTGACTATTTCTCAACTTGAGAAACAACTTAGGTGTTTAAAATTATACATACTTTCTGTTGACATTTTAATACACTGACTATTTCTTTTAATGGAACTATTTTAAAGTGTCTATAGCAGAGGAAACTATTGCCGTTGAATTAAAGCAGTAACACAGAAGTAATTATTAGATTAATCCTAGAAAGTATTCTATTGTGGGATATCACAGCTGTTGTTAAATGTACTGTAAGTGAAACTGAGTGTAATGCAGATGGTTGCATATCTGTAAATGTACTGATACTAAAACAGTAATTCTATAAAGCAATATAGTTTTTGCTTTTTATCTCTAGGGATGTTTTCAGTGTTGTGTATGTAGACTTAGCCCTTTGACTCTCACTAGCATCATTGAAGTGTAATTTTAATCTTTGCACTAATTTTAATTTTTGCACAGGAAATCTAGCAAATTTCTTGCTAGATAGCAAATAGCTGCTATTCAGACATTTTTATTGTGCATGGTTTTTTTAAGCAGTTTGGGTGGGTCAGAGCATGAAGGAATGCTGCATGGGAAAAAATGCGAAATCAGAACCCATACCTATGTCAGCGCTTATGCCATCTCTGCAACTTTATCACTAGAAACCTCACACAATTTGACATTTTCAGTTTGTCTTGGTGAATAAGCTAATAAATTGAGGGAAAAGAGTATCCAGGAGAAAAGCAGAAAAACATTTAGCTGCGGCTTTGAGCTGTCATAGGTCTAAATTAACTGTTCAGAGGAACAAAGGAATGCAATCGATGGTCAGGTCTTGCACATGGCAATCTTCTCATAATCTTAGCAAAGATATTTGGGCTTAATGCTCTTTTTGTTGCCAGTGTTTTTCTTGTGATCCTTCTTCATGTGCGCAGTCTTACTCTTTTTCCTTGAGACTACTACTTTCCTTCTTTGGACATTTATTCTCCATCTTTGTTCCACTGTTCTTCACTCATTCTATTCTTATTTGCCAAGTTAGCATTTTTAACCTAGAGGTCAAGATCTTGATGTGAAACTAGGATCTTTTAGGTTGACTTGATCTAGGATGCAAGAATATACATTTTAAAAATAAATATTGTATTAAGTAAAACTTGAATTTATACTGCAGTGAAACTGGAGATTAAAAGTGTTCAAATACTCTGCTGCCTGACAGGAAGCTTCACGTGCTTCCTCTAAGATGCTCTGTGCTTGGGATGTTTATCTTCACACAGATATTGCTTATAGTAAAATCTGGCAACTTTCGGTCAGCCATGACTCTCTGGGTTTTCTCTACTGAACTTTGATCCTGGTCTGTCTTCAATTTGACATCTCCTATATCTCATTGAAAGTTTGGTTTCAATGGGATACCGGTAGCAGTTCTTAGTAAGCTCTCCTTGAGGTTTTATATCAAGTGCTGAGAGATTATTCTATCTACTATCATCAAGAAAATTTGGCTGTCTTCATGGCTATCTCCATGGTATCAGCCTTCATCACCTGCTTGTATTTTTTAATAAGCATTTTTTTCCTGTCTGTAAATGTTTGCAAAGCTACTTCATTATTTTCTTTTAAATTTCTCATAGTCTCCTCTCCTGTTGAAAGTTCTTAACTATGGTGCCTTTAAACACTGGGAGCGCGCATTTGAGGTGTTGATGCTGTCTTATCAGATAAAAGTAGTACCTCATTGTTCTCACACGCGTCTCTCTCCATCTGATGTTTGTTTCTGGGTAGGGTTTTAAGCTCTTTATTGAGGAAGCATCTTTTCCATTTCGTGTTCATCCATTGCCTAGCAAGGGGAGATTTTGGTCTATGACTAGCCCCTTTTAACTCTAGTTACTCGTTACTCGTAGTAACGAGTGCTGGTGTATTGGAGAAAAAGGAGCTTAATTAATGTGGCTACTGTTAACTGCAGGCATAAGTTTCTTTGCTGCAGATCTCCTAGTCACGTTATACTTCTTATGTGTCAATCCTTGAAAGGACTGGTTTGGATTTTTTTGTCTGTTAAATTATGCCTTTTTATTATTTCATGAAATGTTTGTATAACTAAAGAAATAGCTTGCTATGTAATAGATTTCCCCCCATACCTGGGTTCTCAGTAGCTTTGGAGCAAAACTGAAAATAACTTCTTTTGTCTTTAAATCTTCTTATTTTCTGGTTCACAGAATTAAAAGAAATTGTATTTATCATCCAGAGTCAAAGTAATTCTTTTCATTCCAAGAGAGCAGAAGATCTAAAAAGAGATATTTTAAAACAGGCTGCAGATCTTGGAAAGGTATGTTTAGATAATACAGATTGCACCTTGTTATGTATGTTTTTACTGCATTTTACTAAAAATATAGTTTTCTATTGTGCCTTTTTTGGATCCATTTTATTCATTTTATTAATTGTCTTCTGTGTGCTTATAAGAGAACTATTTCAGTGGGTGTTTACTGATTGTATGCCGTGATGTATCACCAAATAATTTTAATTTGAACTATCTACCTTTTTGTATAATAACTGTTTTTGTTTGGATGGCATTTGATGCAAAAGTAGTAACAAGAAAGACTTGTAGTGTGCCTTTAAGAAAAACTCAGATGCTTTCCTTATGCAGTGAAAAACATAATCATTTAAACAATACTTAGAATAATTTTTAGGTGAGTACTCTATTTTATTGGAGCCAATGAAAGATGCTGTAATGTAGATTTTGTCTGAATTCCATTGCACAACTCTAGCATTGTGGCAGTAGAGCAGCAATGTATGTGGACATTAAAATCCGGACACAGGATTCCCTACTTCCTACAGCAATAGCCTTCCACACCTCTGTTACCTATGTCGGTATTGGCTCCCTCCCTGGTGCAGTACCTTCCCTAACTACTCCTTGTTCCTCTGCCACCCCACAGCAGACTGAGCACTCTGCCTCTCACCTGCTAGTGGGCTGTGCTGGCCTGGGAGCTGCATGTTGTACAAGTCTGGTTTTGACTTAACACTCTAATACAAAATTTTACTTGTAAAGCTTTAGCCTAGAGAGAAGAGGTTTTTAAGAGACTAACATTGAAAGTTAAGTGTACATAAACAATGCTTTATTTTCTTTGTCTTTAATAAAAATAAGCAAAAAGTAAGAGGCATACATCCCCTGATATGGAATAGCTTGCTGTGAGGTTATTTGACCTATTTTTCAATTCCAGGTTCTTCGTTGTGAAGGAAGAAGAAGTCTGATTTAAATTGTCTTATGTATCTTGGCCTTGGAGTGCCTAAATCAGGTTCCTGGACGTTTTAGGCTTAATTTATCCAAGCTTATCAATCCTGTTGTAATTAAATCCATTCTAAGTGCAATTTTTAATCCCTTAATGAAATCAGTCATGTGAACAGCCTTTGTTCTGCAGAGTCCTGCTCTTTCAGAGTCTTCTTTGGGATTGGGGCAAGTGTTCAGATACAATGTGTGCAGAGAGGATTATGGCTTCAGTTGTTAAAAACAAGGATTTTAGTTGAGCTCTGAAATTGATGTTGCAGAATATGAATGATGAAAAGATCGATAAGTGGAAGTATAAATAGTTTTAGTGAGGCAGGAATATAGGCATGTTTTATGGGAGAGGTAAAATCTCTTTTGTAATCAAATACTTGTACCTGTGAGTACTTCTGCCTTGAGCAAACTGAATTGGCTTTTAAAAAATGTTATTGTCTAATTAAGGAGATTCCTTTATGAGAATGATGAAATGCTGATGCTTTTCTAATATTAAGATGTAACTGTTAAACAGCATTCATGGCATCTTAGAGAAGCAGTGATGGAAATACATCACACGAAAAATTTCATATCTGAAATCTGGGAAGAGGAGAAAGCCGTCAAGGTACAGGAAAAAATGAGCATAGCCTGCATGTACTTGGCATGTCTTGATTGGTTTTGTCAACTCGCAATTCCACTGTAGGGCACTGTGAGGCATGACCCAATAATACTAATTACGGAGAAGAGAGAGAAGGTCCCTTAAATTCTGCACATCAACATTTGAAGTTCGCATTTTTCATTAAAAAGAATACATATGAAATTATTACTTTCAAGTGAAGGAAGTTAAATCCTTGTGTTTTAAAGGACAACTGCTGTAGAGAAAGAAAGCACTGGATCAACTGAATCGTCAGGTTCACTTGCCTGTTGTCACAGGACCAAACGATAGATGTTTAGTCCATAAGGATTCATCAGTTATTTTCCCCTGTTTTAAAACGAGAAGTGGAAGCCAGCTGTTAATTTGTGTTATTTAATGAAACTAGAATATCTGCATTGCTTTAAAATGGATTAAATCATTCACATTCATATTTACTTTACATTAATCTTTACAAGTAAATTGTCCATTTATTTTCTTTCACTGTGTACTTAAAACATTTTTTTCATGTGAAACTAATCTATAATTCCAGTCACCAGTAGATGTCAGTATTGTGTTCATGCTTAAAAACATATTCCTAGCGATTTATTGAACGTTAACCAAAACTCTTAAGTATATTAAACAACGGCTAGAACATAGCAATAAGAAAATTATGTAAGATTTTTACCAATTTTATTACTTTTCTGAGATTTCTACATTTAAGAAGCTCTGTAAACTAGGCCTTCCTCAGAAACACCAGATAAGAATCATGAAGCTGTCACAGTGTGAAATTATAATATTTGGGACTGTTCCCTTTCTAGCTTCTTAAAAAATTAAAAACCAGGATTACTTTTTTGGCTATTACGTTTAAGACTAGAAAACAGGTAAAATACGGTTTTTGAAAAATGATAGATTTTGTCTGAAATACTGTTTTAGATGCAGTTAATGCTATTTAATTGTCTGGCATCGTGACATTGTTTTGAAGACAAAGGTCTGTGTATTTCTTTACGAAAACTGGTCTAGTAGAGTAAATGCCTTCCCCCCACCCCACCCCGAGGGTTCTTATATTGAATACCCTCAGCCAATTCATTAAGTTCAAAAAACTTTTATTTTTCCTGAAAAGCCTAGACATTAAATGTTATCCTATGTATATTAACCAGAAGAAATACAGCAAATTAGTAATATTCATTATGGACTTTAAAAAAAACGACAAAACAATCATAGAATCGTTTAGATTGGAAAAGACCCTTAAGATGGAGTCCAACTGTAAACCTAGCACTGCCAAGTCCACCACTAAGCCATGTCACTAAGCCCCACATCTACACGTCTTTTAAATACCTCCAGGGATGGTGACTCAACTGCTTCCCTGGGCAGCCTGTTGCAATGCTTGACAACACTTTTGGTGAAGAATGTAAGAATAAGATTTTAAGACTGATACCATGGAGTATTGGAAAATGAAAATGAGTATCACATACTTCCATATGAATAATAAATGATGTGAAGTATGACCTCTGTTTTATAGAAGTGTTGTAACTATAATTTGCAGTATTTTTACTATTAGGCTTACTTTGTTTTGAGCAAAATCCTATATTTTGTACCATCTCATAGAAATGAAGTTTCACAGATTTAAACTATCCCTACATATAAAGGGGAATATTGCTCATCTGTGAATTTGAGGACTATTACTGTAGTGATTATTAACATCAGTTTAAAAGAAACAAGTACAATCAAAAGTATGGAACCGTTCATAGAAAACCTCCATATTATGTTGCTTGAGTAAGTACTTGCTTTAGTTAACATCTTCATTAAATTTTCATTATATTGTTTCTTTGTCAATCTCCCGATTTCCAGTTTGTCTAACGTGAAAATAGGTGACAAATGTTAGGAGCATCCTATAGTTGTGTACTTGTTTATTTAAAACAATTTTGCAAAATCCTGTTTCCTGAAGTGCAGCAGGAGCACAGATGATGAGAAACCCAGCTGGCCTACGCCACTGGTCTGTGCCTCAGAAGTTCAGTCTCTTTGTTACGTTACAGGATCATGCTTACCGAAGGTTCTATTTTTCTGCTTCCAACACACATTGACTGTAACTCAGTATCCTAGCTGCTGCATCTATAAGGTTGAAAAGCCTCTTGGTGCCTATCTCGGCTTTATTTTATTATGTCATTAGAGTCATGGCCACAATATCTGTTGCCAAAGTGCCATTTGCTGTTGAGCATGGCATATGTGCTTTAAAAATCTGTTATTTTTAATTACCTAGGCTGTACTGATGGCAGCATCGCACTATTTAAATAATATGGAAGATTTCTGTGTTAAAGTGTTGGAGAGGGAAAAACAAGTATAATTAGCTTGCTTGAATTTTAATGTATATATATTAAGCTATGACCATATTCCTATCTGAAATGATCTGTTTCCAAATTGTTCCTGCTCATGTTTTGGCCATCTATGAGAGACTCCTTTTCAGGGAATTTGTAGACTGTATCTTTTTTTTCTTAATTTGCCAGTGGGACATGCATTCCTTTTCTGGGTTTATTAATGTATTCTGAGGCTCTTCCTAGCTCTACTTCCACATCTGATTTCAGATGCTGGAGTGAAGCTAGCTGAAGTTCTGTTGTCCAAAAGCCTCCTTAAATATTCCTCTGTTACTGTTTGATACTATTCCCATGATGAATTCTGACATCCATATCTCACCAGAAAGAGATTTTGAAATACTATCAGACTATGACGGAAACAACTCTGAAAATGTGTCCAGTTTTTTCTTGGTCCGTAGTAGTAGTTGCCTTATTTTATTCCTTGTTAGATGTATTCCACAAATGAACAGACATACATTCCTCTTCCACATCTACAACAAGCTGTATAGCTGAAATTTCCCAATGGTTCTGAGTCTTGGAGCAGGTCTGAACTGTTCTGCATTTTACCCTTACTGTAAAGCTTACATGCATGTTAATAATGCTGTGGTTATAAAATCTAGTGGAAGGATTTCTCGTTCACTGCAACAGAGTTATTTAAACTGATCTGTATATTTAGAAAAGTTATTCATAGACTTAATTTGATGGAGACCTTTCAAAATTAATACCATAAATGAAGGCAATCTGTAATATATCTGTTGCTTCAATTTCCAGATCTCTTGCTCGAATTCTAGATTCTAGTCTGAAAACCCCATTTTCCTCCTCTCCCTCCTATAACGGCTTCCCGTGCCATGGAAGCTGCTTCCAGCTGAGACTGATCAGATGATTCATTTTTGGATCTTGCAGTTTTAACAAGGTTTAACTGTTTATATTTAAGTGAAGTCTTAGGCTACATTCTGTCCTGCCCCTCCATCTCCATGTCTACAACAGTTCGTCTTATGGCTAGGTTTTCCACAGTATCAAGATCAACCCAATTTTTTTAATTAGAACAGGTATGTTTTATACATAACTTTAAATTATTATATTTCCCAGTGTTATTAGCTCTAGTGTCTTTTTTTTTTTTTTTTGGTAAAATGTTAGTATGCAATCTGTTTCCTTCCTAACAACAGCTTTCTTTTCTTCTGCCAGGATTTATTCATGTCAAATAAATCCTGTGGCCTCATGAAATGTGCTTATCACCTTAGTTCTTAAAATGCTTATTCCTTAAGATGTAAGAGTTTATCTTGCCAGGCAGTGGACTGTTTTTGACTTTATGAAAAACAAGGCTCTTTGGCATACCTTCTCTATTAGCTTTCCATCATTTTTCCCTCTTTGTAGAACAAAGATCAGATGCCAGTCTGTACCAGAGCTGTTGGGGAAGATACTGTCACGTCATCTGTGATATTAATCTTGTACGCCACCCTACTTGGCCTAGGTCTTGCAAGTCTTTGGCTGATCAGCAGGACTCTCTTTCCACAGCAAAATGATGAATCTGGCACATGACTGGCAATAGACTGTGTGAAGGTATCTTGCTGAGATGACAAGTCCTGCACTTCTCTGTGGTGAGGGCAGAGACACTGATGGGGTACCTGCAGCATCTTGGCACTCTTACTTTCTCAACGAAGCGAAGTCCCTGCAGGGGGTCCCTCATGGACTCAAAAAATGAGAGTAATTAGGGAACATGGTACTGCAGTGAAAAAGAGGGAGGAAGAAGTTCCAGCCTTTATTGGTGGCCTCCTGAAACCACACAAATCCTTGTCCAAAAGTTTTGAGTATCATAGTACCCAGTACATGTTACTCTTGTGATGCTTTTTTCTTGATTCAGATGATAGTACCAGTAACTACTAAAAGCCCTGGATCATCTCTGGTTTATGAATAGAAACAAGATTTCTTTGTCCTTTTGTTCCCCCCTGCCCTTAGACAATATTTTCCATTTAGAGAATGAATACCTAAATATTGCCATACTACTTGAATTTTCTCCTAAACTTGCATACTTGCACCTTGCATAATTTGGATTTTTTTGTTTAAAAGACAGCAAACAAATTAATGGATTAATTTAGTATTTTAGACTTGCCCTCATTTTCAGATTCCTGTATAAAGTTTAGTTGGACCTTCATTTCTATCCAACGTTTTTTCTTTCCCCCTTTGTTTCTGTTTTGCCTGACTTCTATTTGTAACATCAACCAAAACTTTCATATTTATACCTATCTTCCAAATCTGTCCATAAAACTTCACTTCTGTTATGTGGGTACAACTTGCAGTATAAAAACCTTGTCTCTGTGTGCATTTAAGTGGTCAGTGTATGAAGTTTATATTTCCCCTTCCTTATCCATATTAACATCTGCATTTGTTTGTTTTCTGATGTATTACTTTTTCTGCTTACATACATTGTCTGATATCAGCATGTTCTTGGTAATTTTCTTTCCTGTTGAGTACATAGTTTGTCTTCATAATGCTTAATTTCTTTTAGGATTTGCATTTTAAAATGCAACTGCTCATTTTGGGGGCTCAATATTTCGGTGCTCAACTTCTGAAATGCTTCTAAACTCTGATTTATTGAAGGGTGAGGTGCCTCCAAGTTCTGAAAATCAAACCTTTTGAAAGTGTTTCAGGAAAAGTGTACAAAATTACTATTTAGTTTGAAAAAAGTATTTCAGAGTTATCCTTAATCTTTTCTCTTCAAGGTCATGTTGCAGGACTTCACAAATTTGACTGACTGCTGTTTTATCTTTGCTTTCCTGCAGCTGTTCTCTTGGCTTTTTGTTTTAATTGTTTGATCTCTGACTTTCTGATATGCCCTTGCTTCTCATTCTGCAAAGGTACCAGAATCCTTTTGACAATTACTAGGCTTTATTATCAGCAAAATCGATGTCTAGCCCGTTAACTATTTTTTGCTTGAAACTGTAAAACTTACCTACACTGTAATGCTAGAAGATGAATATGATCATCTTCCTATAATAGATATTCAGTAGATTTGAAAGAATTTGGATAATACTGCACAACTGAGATCTTTTAACAGTTTTAGCAGTGACGAATGGGCTACTCTCTGCCCTGCCTTACACATCATACACCACTTTTATATAGCTGCTTTCCCAGTCAAATATGTGATAACTGCATTGGCTTTTGTATGCAGAAAATTGGACCTGTCACCTTATAGAGATGACTTCTCATGCCAGGACAAAAAATATATGGGAAATTGGCAAGTTTAAAGTGCTTTAGGCAAAGGTGCCTCAGCCTCTTCTGCAGCAATCTCTGCATACATCATAGGATTTGAATGAAACCATTTTGCTAAGGTATATCTTCATTAGTAAAGAATGAGTAAGAGATTGATCTAAAGTTTCCTCTTCCACTGTGACTGCTGTCTGCTATGTTGAAATTGCTCAGTCATCTTTGAATAGAGCACCATATTCACTGCTCTCAAGTATACATGAGACTAGAATTACTAAATCATGAAAATTAACCCTTAAAATCAGTACTTGTTAACAGTTTTCTTTGTTTCTTGTAAGCTCTCCTGAGCATCTCTACTAGTACTTGAAATACATTTACCAATGTATTGTGGAAGCTTCTTTCTGTTCTCCTGTTCCTGTTCATTCTAATCTTCCTCTCCTTCCTAAGTTAGAAAAGGTTTACTTGGTAAGAGACTACTGGGGGGGAGGGACCTGCTCCCCCATGCGTCACATTAAGTTAGCTAGGGAGGTGACTGCCTCAAACTCGCTGTTAGTGAAAGATGCTCCAGACTTATTTGTCTGTAAATCTAAAAATCTACTAAGAAATGGAAATACTTAAGACTTCCTGTGAGGCTAAGATTTTCAGTAGATATTGCAATAAAAAGTTGAAGGTTGGTGAGCTTATATTGTTTCTATAGACTAAAGGGGAGAGAAAAGCAGAAGACAGAAGTAAACCATTGTCCATTTGTGTGTACAACACATGGCATTTGCAAACCATCCAATGTTAGAATAGACTTTAGAGATTTTGAAGGGACAATTTTCTAATAATAAAAGATTCGACAGAACCCCATAAATAGCTTAATTTTGTTGTTTGAAGTGTTCTTATGTATTAGTTCTGGTTGAGAATGGATTTTAGTATTGTGGCTGATAATATTAGTGTGTAAGGTGAGTTTTTACTTAAAACCAAAGTCTATCTTAAACAGCCATTCTAAATAAAGAATCTTATTCAGATCGGTTGGCAACATAATTATTATGGTTCACCATTAATACTTAGTTTAATGAATAATAGCTGTGTACTGTCACACGTCTGTCTTCTGTATGATTGCTTTTATTTAGAATTCTTGCAAACTGTGAGCTGTGGAGACAGTATCCCTGCCTGGTTTTTATCCATGCAAGTGATAAGCAAACAAATGGCACTTTAGTGCAATTTATTATTGTCATTCTAGGCTACTGTCTCATTATACGCATCTCTGGTAGCATTTATTATAATAAACACTCAAATCTTTTCCAGATTTTTCCACCTTTTTTTTGTCGTGTTACAAAATAAGACTTCGGGATGTTGGTGATTGTTAACTCTCAAAAGGACAAAACAGGGAAGATAGGGGATTCTAAGGGAGAAAAAAGAAAATGCAGAATAAATTGGTGAGAACTCTTATATTGATTAAGTTTCTTCCTCCAAAGATACACTTTTTAATTAGCAAGTTCAAATACTTGTCTCAGTCTTCAAAATGCAGACTGCTGCTCAAACTAAATATTAGACTGACTTAAAATCCATGTGATTATTTTATTATTATTTTATTAAATCCCAGATAACTGAAAGTATAGCAGATGTGCCATACTCACTTGGCACATCTGGACTAATATTTGGACTATTTCTACATTAGCAATTAGTTTGGTGGAATAGGAGAATATGTAGAGCAATGCAGTTGTTTCTGAGGAGCTAGCACTGGTGTTACGTGACATTTCAAAGGGTTTTATTTTGGACTAGTTTTGATTTGGTTCTGTGAACTGGAGGTCCATTAGCAGTTGCAGCACATCTTCTGGTTTAGTTTCATCCCAAAGGAATACAATCTATGCACTCTGTGATGCAAGACAGTGCAGTGAGTAGGAAAAAATGCACAAAAACGGACTAACCTAGACTGAATATATGAGGCAGTGTTAGGAAGCACTAGGAGCTGCTTTGGTCTAGGTCGCAATCTTGCAATTAGGTTTGAACTTTATTTAGTAAGTATGTCTTTTCTAGGTATTAAGATTTATGATAATTTTGAAATGGATCAATACCTCTGAATGTTGTTCATATCTTAGTAATTACAAGAATGAAAATAGTTAGGTTTTCTTATTGCTCAGTTTGAAAAGTCAGGACTCGACAACTCTATCAGCAAGCACTTATCAAAGACTCCAGACTTCATTTTGATCTTTGTAGCCGAGTCTAGATTAAAATAGATGAAATTAGAAGTGTTTTATGTTTTTTTGACTAATTGGGGGGGACATAATTCATTTGTTGATAGACATATATTTTGAATATTTGTGGTTGTTTTTTTAATTTAGTAGTTTCTTGAGTCTTCTCATGTCCTGGTCATCTGAATTATGATCTATTCAGGTTTTCATCTACAAGATTCGAGGCAATTGTATTGATGTCAACACATTTTCTTTGGTGGAATAGGAGAATATGTAGAGCAATGCAGTTGTTTCTGAGGAGCTAGCACTGGTGTTACGTGACATTTCAAAGGGTTTTATTTTGGACTAGTTTTGATTTGGTTCTGTGAACTGGAGGTCCATTAGCAGTTGCAGCACATCTTCTGGTTTAGTTTCATCCCAAAGGAATACAATCTATGCACTCTGTGATGCAAGACAGTGCAGTGAGTAGGAAAAAATGCACAAAAACGGACTAACCTAGACTGAATATATGAGGCAGTGTTAGGAAGCACTAGGAGCTGCTTTGGTCTAGGTCGCAATCTTGCAATTAGGTTTGAACTTTATTTAGTAAGTATGTCTTTTCTAGGTATTAAGATTTATGATAATTTTGAAATGGATCAATACCTCTGAATGTTGTTCATATCTTAGTAATTACAAGAATGAAAATAGTTAGGTTTTCTTATTGCTCAGTTTGAAAAGTCAGGACTCGACAACTCTATCAGCAAGCACTTATCAAAGACTCCAGACTTCATTTTGATCTTTGTAGCCGAGTCTAGATTAAAATAGATGAAATTAGAAGCGTTTTATGTTTTTTTGACTAATTGGGGGGGACATAATTCATTTGTTGATAGACATATTTTGAATATTTGTGGTTGTTTTTTTAATTTAGTAGTTTCTTGAGTCTTCTCATGTCCTGGTCATCTGAATTATGATCTATTCAGGTTTTCATCTACAAGATTCGAGGCAATTGTATTGATGTCAACACATTTTCTGCTCCTGATCATGGAAAACATAGGCACGCTTATAAATTCTTTGTATGACTGTTTTTCAGTTTGCTGCAGGACAATTGTTTCTACTAGTAGTTGAGGAAAATCTTGTGGTGTCACATTAACGTAATGTAAACCAAATTAACACTGATTACTACTGACCACAGGTGAATTATTTCTGGATCACAGAAACCTAACTGGACCTTTTACTGATTTTCTAATTGTGGGAACTCTAGGCAGCATCTTAGCAATTGGCAACATTGTAATATGCATGCTGAAATTTACTCTGACTATTGTTGAAGAACAATCCAGTAAAATTAAAAAATCAATGGCTACCAGCATCTTTCCCACATGAAGAAGTTACATCAATAATTATAGGTTTTTGAGACACGAATAAATTGTAGTAGAAAGCTTTCTTTTTGATGATGAGATAGTTTATTGCATAAGGATTAATATTCCAGCTAACTGCCTAAAAAGTTCCTTCAGGTACAAATACTGTAGCTATTTTCCCAGGCAATAAGTTGTTGAATCTGGCATGCAAGCACTAAGAAGTCAGTGCTTTGGTTATGCATTCAAGTATATTTTCTGGCAGCTAAGTTGTGTTCTGAGGATTTCCATACAATGGAAAAGGAAAAAAATTACTTCCTCTTCATTAAAACTCTTCCTTTTTTTTGCCTGTTATCTGAAGTTATAGTCACGAACACTTCAAATCACTTTCTTAAGTTGCAGTTACTACCTCCGTATGATTGGGTAAATGCTTCCATCTTTTCTTTAATGTAAGATTTGACAACAGACTTACACACAGCATCTTGCTCTTGAGTTATGAACGCAGGGTACTGCTATGGCCTTTCCCTGAACCCTTTGAAACTGCACATAATATATTACAAAAACTCGGTTCTTTTTCAAAATGATAACCAGGCATCTGGGAGTAGAACAGAAGTAGAGAGTTTCTCTAATGGAAAATAGTAGATTATACTTTATTACTTTAGGCTCTCTGAGGAGCAAAAGACTACAAAATGTCTATTTATTGGATATTATGCTTTGTTAGCAACATGGGTTTTTCTAAAACCTTATTGCAGCCTTTCACTACTTAATGGGGGCTTATAAGAAAGATGGGGACAGACTTCTTAGCAGGGCCTGTAGTGATAGGACAAGAGGTAATGGTTTTAAACTAAAACAGAGTAGATTCAGACTAGATAGAAGGAAGAAATTTTTTATGCTGAGGGTGGTGAAACACTGGCACAGGTTGCCCAGCGAGGTGGTGGATGCCCCATCCCTGGAAACATTCAAGGTCGGGTTGGACGGGCTCTGAGCAACCTGATCTAGTTGAAGATGTCCCTGCCCGCGGCAGGGGGGTTGGACTACATGAGCTTTTGTCATGGTTTAACCCCAGCTGGCAACTAAGCACCACACAGCTGCTCACTCACCCTCCCCTGGGATGTGGGAGAGAATTGGGGGGGGCGGGGATTAAAACCCGTGGGTTGAGATAAAGACAGTTTAATAGGGAAAGCAAAAGCTGCACGTGCAAGCAAAGCAAAACAAGGAATTCATTCACTGCTTCCCATCGGCAGGCAGGTGTTCAGCCATCTCCAGGAAAGCAGGGCTCCATCACGCGTAACGGGTACTTGGGAAGACAAACGCCATCACTCCGAACGTTCCCCCTTCCTTCTTCTTCCCCCAGCTTTATATGCTGAGCATGACGTCATATGGTGTGGGCCCAGCCGTGTCCCCTCCCAGCTTCTTGTGCACCCCGAGCCTGCTCACTGGTGGGGTGGGGTGAGAAGCAGAGAAGGCCTTGACCCTGTGTAAGCACTGCTCAGCAGTAACTAAAACACCCCTGTGTTATCACCACTGTTTCCAGCACAAATCCAAAACATGGCCCCATGCTAGCTACTGTGAAGAAAATTAACTCTCTCCCAGCGAAAACCAGCACACCATTAAAGGTCCCTTACAATGCAAACTATTCTATGATTCTGTGAAAACAGCTTGAAGGGAAAAATAGAGCAAAGGTTAAAAAGGCCATGACCATCTTGGAGAAGCTCCAAAATAACTGACTTGTTAAACAGAAGCAAAGTACTTTTGTTACAGTTGTATTGCAAAGTAGTACTTTAAATCATTCGTGGGTTTTATTTGAAGGGGTATATTGAAATAATGTTTTGCCCTTTATTTTTGAACTTGATGCTCTGATAAATATTGATACTTATGTCTTTAAAACATGAAAAATATTGGAAATGTGCATTGTAGTTTTCAATGGTTAAGCGAATTGTTAGAATATGGAGAAGGTGTAGTGTACAGCGTAGTATTTGATGATGGCAATTCCTAGCAAATTGACTAACCCACTGGGTTTAGAGGCAGGAGATTTGCTCTTACTTTCTGTCATTTTAGAATGTCTGTCTACAGAAGTGGCATGTTTGTGAAAATAAAGCTGTAGGGAGACTTCAGTGTGTATTCCACAGCTCTACTTTGTCAAAGTAGTCATAACGGATGACTGGAAGAGCTTGGCTTATTTAACCTCCCAAGGGAGGGCTGAGAAGAGGGTAGCTAGGCTAGCTCTGAATGTGTCTTAGGATTAATTTTGGAAAAGAAGATAAGAGAATAGGGAAAATGTTGTTAAGTGCTTGTAGAACACATAGAGCAAAAACTAGAAAAACATTTCTAATTCTGGAACTATGCGATTCAACAACAGTGTCTAGGGTTTAGGATCCCCTCTCCTGTCCCCCAGTTCTGGGTTTCATGAGGCAGTTTAATAAATTCACAAAGCACAGGGATATATGCAAGACACCTGCAGATGCCAGTATACTGGACTCATTAAGAGCAGATTCCTATACAGTACTGTATTTTTCTATAATGTGTTATAAGTTTGCTAATTGCTCTGACCAGGTGACTCAGTAATATAACAACAAACATATTACTGTCATGTTTTGTATTTCACTGCAGTTCCATATCTGTTTATATGTAGAATTTAAAATATGATGTTACATAGTGTATATAATAAATAGTGGTGAGCAACATCCAGTTTGAATTATGTTCTAAAAAGAATGTTCTCACTAAACTCACTTAGGGCAAGGTTTGGTTATGCTTAGATGAAATTCAGTGGACTCTGTTCTGTAGGAAAAGAAAGCAAGTGCAGGTCTGCTAGGGGGTCTTGGAGGATGTGCCCTAGCTGTGGCTCTGGAAATCCCATTTTAGCTGGGGATGACCTCTGCCGTTCTGGGTGCTTACAGAGGTCCATTTTGGCCTTGTAGTCTATGAAATCTTAGCCCTTTTTGTTTGTTTTTACACCGTACTGTTTTGTTCTCTATAAATTGTGCATTTCTCATACAGGTTTTGGTAGATTAATATGAAATCGCATGTAGTACAGAAAGATTTCAGATATTTGTTTCAGGTTAGCAAGTCTCTTAATTATTTCTTAAAAATTCTTTTATTCTGAATGATCTTTTTCTTCATTGGATATGCTATTCCCCCAAGGTTTTTCACGTGTTAATGAAGAGGACCTTTGATGTTCAGATTCAAGAACCAGAGTTTGATTTCAGTTCTGTTGATGATTTGCTGTGAAATTGAGTGTGTCGCTAGCATCTTTGTACTTCAACTTGCATAAATAATACTAAATGATTTTAAAGGTACATGAGGCTGTGTCGGTGTCTTTTGAATTGGTTTGAAGATGTGGTTCTAACCCCTTTATTCACGCTTAGTTTTTTGGTTTTGTAGAGTTTGCAGTTGTAATCTGTGGCAGATATTACTGCTTTCACTGTGCTGATACAGTAGGTGGTATTTGGGGTAAAAATGTCTTATACTATATTTCAGACCACAAGTGATTCAGTTTTTTGGTTTTGTCCTTTTAAAGTCAGCTCAATTGTGAAAGTGGGGAGGGTAGTTTCTTAGTCTTCAAAAGTGATTGAAGTATTTTATTTAGATTAAAATTGACTTGTGTCATATGTAAAGTGTTAATATGTGTGAAAGCATATGGGCTCTGTAACTGTGGGGACAATAGTTTCAAGATAAAATAACCAGTGAATACAGTACAGGGTATAGATGCATTTGTAGGAGAGTTTTACGAGATACAGTGTGTAAGTGACTTATCACTACCTTGACTATCTAGCCATCCCCTGATGAGCTAGCCTGCACGTGCCCTTTCCCCAAAGCTGACATCAGGTACTTTTTGCCTTTTTTCTGTCCTTGTACTGAAGGTAAAATAAATAGAATGAATAGGTCAGCCCAGTTCCACTAGGTTCAGAGTGAAAAATACATAAAATGAGAAAGAAAAAGCAACAGAGATCCGCCTGTATTTTTGGAAGAGGCTATTTTACCTGTACAATGTTTTTTAAGCATCTCCTTTATTAAATCAGAATTGATGCATTGTTAGAGATGAGTGGAAGGAAAGGTATATGCAGAACATGTATTTTCATGTTTTAGAGGAAGTTGGGTGGAGAAAGAGAGCAGGCTTATGAGATGTCAAAAAGACAAGATACTTTGCAAAAGTATCAGATTAGCTCAAGAAGGAGTACTTTTTCGTTATCATCACTCCTTTGATCTGCACAAAGGAAAGAGTTGGGTTTTTTTTATTGAAGAGGAGATACCTGAGTATATAGTACAGCTACTTAGATTATGTAATTTACTTCATACCTTTTGCATGGGCAAATGTTGTTTTTATCTAAAATGAATACAACTTCAGCCCTTAGTGTGATATAAACACTGAATACATCATTACTAACTATTTTTATCTCTGTCTAGCTCCTATTGTACTTGAAATACGTGGCCACATAAAAATACTAGTGTAACTGCAGGGTTTGTATGGTTGTAAAAACAAATGTTCTTGTAAAGACAGAGGTTTGTCCTTTTATCTTCCTATCTGCAATCCTGTAAGCAAGCATATTTTTATGGTTTTACCATGAAGTGGTTACATTTTAGTGAAATACCAGATGTTGAGCATACTGTTACTAAGATTTGCCACTTCCATTAAAAACCTCTGGACTTCTTTGGTTTTGCAATAAATTGCAACTAACCAGAAACGTATTTGATAGATTGGCTTGAACTAGAACCATAAATCAGAACCGCTGATATTTTAGATGCAGGTGAATATCCTGTTCCAAATTAGAGTTTTGGCATTGTTTCTTTTCAATTTGGGTTGTTCACAATAGCACAAATATTTTTAAAAACAGTAGATTGTTATTTTCTGATAGGGTTAATGCACTCCTGAGAGAGACAGTTATTCTTTAGTGTGGTAGAGATGTTTTCTTTAGTGTATGAAGTTTGGAGGTTTTATATATTTCCAGGTGCTATGCTTAACTGTCCTTAAAAAAGATTTAAAGTAAACTTGACAGAGTCAGCAAGCAGTGTGAACTTTATCTTAGAGCTTTTCTTAGAGAATAAGTTGTTTTTGTGTTTAAATGTGAATTTTATGTAAATGGAATTGGCTTATATTCATGAGAAGCATTCATCAAACAAAAATGTTTGGCATATGCATGGTGTAAGTGGAAAGGGATTAGGCCCTTGAGGGATCAAGATGGTTTGTCTTAGGAGCTGCTGAACCCCAGCAGCCTGACAGAGGCGAGGCTGCTGCAGCCCCGTGGCCCCGGGTCCAGCCAGTAGCGAGGCGGAGCATGTGTTCCCAATAGGCACATGTGGATGCATACACACACTACGTGGTCATCCACATAGTGTGTGCATGTGTTCCCGATAGGCACATATGGATGCATACACACACTTCGTGGTCATCCACGTAGATCAACACAGAAACCACAGCACTCTCACAAACACACACTGCACCAATGGCCTGATCTTGTTTCACCTTTCTGGCTGGTCAGGATGAAAGCCTGTTTGTGGAATATGTATACAGAAATATACATATCTACAATATGGATGCCTCCAGTAGCTGGTCTTTGACACTTAGTCTATGCTATCGCTGGTCTCACATCCCCGGTCTCTGCAGTTGCCAGCACATGGGCATGTGAGTCTTGCTGTGTGGCTCGCAGCTCCATTCCAGTTGCTGGTGCTCAGCCCTGCTCCTGCATGTGCACACGTGCACACACTATGGATCCTCCCAGTAGCTTTAGACACTCAGTGTATCCAGTAGTTGACCCCTGGCCTCCCTGTTGCCTCGCACACAGACACACATATACAAATGGGTCTTTCCGGTACCTGGTGCAGGCTTATAACACTATCAGTAGCTGACCCTTGCACGCCAGAGGCTTTCCTGTAGCTGGGACCTCCTGTTTCCTCCAGTAACCGTCAGGCCCATTGGTCTCCTCAGTCTCTGCCTCAGACTTGTGGCTGCTCTGATACCTGGTTCCCAAGCCTCTTCTCCTAGTCCAGCTTGATGCTCATGAGTGATTACACACACTGAAACACACACCCACACAACATTTATGCACCCTACTCTCCCCAGTTTCTGGCAGCACAGACATGTGCACCCCTATGACTTATGGTCCCTTTTTCAGTTGCAGGCACTCAGACCTCCAAACAGACACACGGAGCCTCCTACCCAGGAGTTAGAAATGGAATTTAAGGAGAAGACAGGACTGACTGCAGTGATCAGTGCAGGGCAAGGCCAGACAAGCTTCCTGACCAGCAGTCTGTTTCAAGTGACCAAACCCTTTTATCCCTGTGTTTACCAATGGTTGTTCCTCCTCAGACCACCCTAATCCCTCTTCTGCTGGCCTTTTGTCTTCCCTAAGCATCTCATAAAAGTTTTGTGCCATCCCAAAGGGCTCTTCCCTTGAATCCCGTAATGAGTCCCATGCCCCTGTAGGCAGTAACCCCCTGTCAGACTGTAAGGTGAGCGGGGAGCCACTCCTTTCTTTTTAGCTGGTGAGTGTCACACCTGGACAGGCTGATGGCTCCCCTGGGACAGCCCTGGGGGGAGCTGGGTCAGGGTGCTCAGTTTTCTCCAGTTACATTATTGGGGTTCCTATCCTGTTACTGTTACTCTGTGCTGCTTTGTGTTTATGGTGATGAGCCTTTAATCGCACAACTTAGCAGTTTGTATAATGGAAAGGTGGGATCATTTACCTGCTAGTATTAAGTCATTTGTGTTAAAGTGCATTAACACCACCAGTGCTTTGTTAGGTTAATTGTTGTAATGGGATGTACTTAGGTGGTGCGGAAGTTTAGATAAACTGGGAGGTTACATTAGGCTTTTCTGGCGGGAAGATTTTTGCTTCAGTATTAGTACAATTACCTAACCCAAAGGATTTAGACACTTGTGAGGTGGTTGAGACCCTAATGATGCTGCAGTAGAGAATTGTACTTGTAAATGTAGTAAATCAATGGAGTAAGATACTGCCTATATATTATGGGATATATATCTCTCTCTCTGCCACTTTTTACATGTATGAACTATAGTGAATAAATTATGCAGTTTGGTTTATCAGAGGGCCATGTTTAAAGGGTGTTTTTTTGGGAACTACCCCAGCATGATAGCTTGTCTGCTAGACATTGGGGTCTGCCACACGGAAGAGATTTCAAGTAACAAAAGTGCAAAGAAATTTATGAAAACATTTTCCTTTGTAGGAAGCTGCTTTGATTTTTCAGGAAGAAAAAATGCTAACTCGTCATTTTGATTTTTGCGTAAACCCATGGGGTTTTGTCATGATGCTAGTGTGACAGGTCAAAGCTGAACTCAGCAAAGTAAAGAGTGTTAGAACTCCCGCATAAGCTCTGTGTAACGCGATTGTCAATGGAAGCCTTTGTAGAATACCCTACGTTATTTATAAGTCTCTTTACAGTATGGCATTTTATGATATGGTAAAGAAATGAGTATGATACATTGCTTAATTGATTACATGGGACCTATAAAGACATTTAACTTGAAGTGTATTAGCTTTATATCTAATAGATAATTAAGAAATCGTGGGTTGGAAGAAGCACTTTCCCTAAATTCCAGGTCATGTTGTTTTGTACCATCCTGTCATCTATTCTGCAGGGCTACTTGCTGGTAAAAAACAATGAAGAACTAAGTAGTCATTCCAGAGTAATTTTTTTAAGATTAGTTGGTGTTTAGGGAAAAAAGTGCATATAATTCAGGTTTAATGGGAATATTTTTATTTTTCTTAAAGGAATTACCTACGGTTCTGCTTATTCATGAGATGGACGGGCACGAAGGTGCATGGACAATATTACCGTTAATGAGAGAGTAAGTGTAATGAATGCCAGTTATTTTCAGAATTTTTTGTAACCAAGAATATTAATATTGATTACTCAGACCTCTTTTTTCAGAAGCAAAATTTGAATGAGAGTTGCAACCTTATCTTTTCACCTTCTTAAACTACTTTTTTTGTTGTTTTCCAAAGCAATTTTCTGTCAAATTTCATTAAATCAGAGAAAGCTATTTAAAATAAAAGAACAACAATAATATAATGTAACTGAACAACTGCCTTCTTCAAATCGTTGTGGGTTTTAAAATTACTAGGGAAGTAAATTAGTCAAAAGAAATACCATTTTTAAATGTATATTTTCCTATTTGGTCCCCACTTCTCAGTGTAAGGTGTGAGGTATTTCAGAACTTTTGACTTTTCAGATTACTTGGCTGAATGAAGTGGATGAATAATTTTTTAAAAAAAGGTAATAATACCTGTTTGGGGTTTCTATCTTTTATTGCTTACAGTGTTTCTAAGAGGTGGTATGCCTCTATAGTGAAAAGGTATAGGTTTCAACATCTTTTTAGAAGCCTATATGGCCAGTTTTCATCTTAGTGTGGTCAGAGAAGACAGGTAATCTCAAATATCTTTTCTTCTTAGCTTATGCAGATGGCTCCAAGGAAGACGTGCTGCATTTACATGGTAGTATGTTGCAAACTGTCGGGAAGCAATGATTCTTGTTTCAGAAAGTCCTAAAGCTCCATGGTTGCTGAAGGCTATCCTTTGCCTAAAACTTGCATTTGAAATTGATGCTGGAGGCTCTGCAGCCTCTTGAGGTTTAATTCAGTTAATATAATTTATTAGAGTTACTCAGAAGGAAGTTTTTGTTTTGGTTTGAGATTTTTGCATCAGAGTGGTTGCAGGACATGATGCCTTTTCTTCTGCTTTCCATTGCTTTCTGTGTGTGTAGAAACATGAAAATAGTGTTTGTATAGTAGCTATCTTTGAGAGAGAGACATATAAACTGTGAAAAGAAGCAAAAGGAGAATTAAAGTAAATTGAAAAATTGGAAGATGATGTTCCAACTATCAGTCATCTTTGTTTTTCCTTCTTAGCTCCTGTTTCAGTGACCCTAGTGGTTCCTCTTCTGAATTATTTATGTCTCAATGACAGGGTTTACAGATACTGCTCTTAAAAGATAGCAAAACTCAGAAGCAAAAATACAAATGCTCATTTGTGTGATAAAGCAGAAGAAAATTCTTCAGAAATCATAAGAGGAAACTTAAGTAAAGGATTTCCATCTTGAGAATTCTGTAATACGAATTTCCTTGTGTCTACTGTTTCACTTACCACTTTTGGCAGAATGAAGACATGGAGTAGTTTAGAAGTATGTCGATGTTGTGAGGCTGGTACTGTTTAGTTTTCTTAGTGGACAGAAGAGAAGGAAGGGAGATCAGCCCATTCTGCAGCAGCTGACGATGCTTGGAATTGTGATATAAGATGCGTTCTTATTTGAAAACTGCTTTCAGAAGAATGGCAGTTCTGTAGTTGTCAGCATTTTTAAGGAGGCGTCTAAACAGTTATGACAATTCTTAATTTTTAGTTCTTGGGCAGAGGTTAACTTGGACAAAATACTGCATTTCAGAAGATGTAATCATAAGACATCAATGGATGTCTTATGACACAGTACCGTTACTGTCTTCAGAAGGCCCACTACATTTCTTCTCAGTAACCAAGTTCATTAAGCAGAGAAGAAATCCCTTTTTTAAATTATTACCCTGAACCTGGATCTTACCCGAGTATCTCCAATGGCTCCTTGCAATCTGAACTCCAAATTTGTGTGCTATGAGGTCTACATAAGACTTTCTGCAGGCCTTAAATACTTAGTCTTGAAAATAATTCTGTTTGTCCATCAATAGCTAGATGAACAGATCATTATTTTTGTGAACTTGTATGTGCTGTATTCACAAGATGCAGTAATTCTTTTTTTTTGGGGGGGGATTCTAGTGTTTTCTCCTTGCCCTTCACCTGCCTGCTTTCGTGTAAATTCAGGTATTTATCTCCCAAAGTTCTAGCTGAGCACTAAAGCATGAGAGGAAAGCCTTCAGTCTTCACAGGGCATTGAATACTGAACATATTTAAAAACATGAGGGTATCTGATACCCTTTCTGTACTTGTTTGGCAAGTATTAGAAGGAAGAGCTAGGAAGTGTCTTTCCCAGCTGATTGTATCTTGCTTGCTTGCCTGAATGGCAAAGAGTTGCCCAGATTTCAGTGTTAAATAGGCAACAAGTATATGCTTTTATGAACTAAAAAGATGAATGGATCATGAGTTCTTCTGGCTGTTATAGTTTAGCAGATTAAGTATCATAAGCAGAAAGCAATGAATAATCAAATACCGTTGCAAGACACAGAGGAAAGGTAGCCTTATAGGAAGATGGCTGTCGTGGTTTAAACCCAGCCAGCAACTAAGCACCACACAGCCACTCGCTCGCTTCCCCCCGGTGGGATGGGGGAGACAATTGGAAGGGTAAAAGTGAGAAAACTCGTGGGTTGAGATAAAGACAGTTCAATAGGGAAAGCAAAAGCCGTGCGTGCAAGCAAAGCTAAACAAGGAATTCATTCATTGCTTCCCATCGGCAGGCAGGTGTTCAGCCATCTCCAGGAAAGCAGGGCTCCATCACG
>NW_008825109.1:3385130-3417576 GCF_000699105.1 Pygoscelis adeliae | reverse complement strand
AATGTCCCTTTGGTCATTTGGGGTCAGCTGTCCCAACTGTGTCCCCTCCCAGCTTCTTGTGCACCCCCAGCCTACTTGCTGGTGGGGTGGTGTGAGGAGCAGAGAAGGCCTTGACTCTGTGTAAGCACTGCTCAGCAGTATCTAAAACACCCCTGTGTTATCAACACTGTTTCCAGCACAAATCCAAAACATGGCCCCCTACTAGCTACTGTGAAGAAAATTAACTCTCTCCCAGCCAAAACCAGCACAATGACTTGTCCCAGATGAAAAAAGACTGAACTAGTTTAGCACCTGGCAACCATCTGGTGCTTCTAGCATGTAATTAAAAGACCTGCAGAGGCAGGCATCGCATGTTGTAGCATAAGTATTTCTCAGATAGTGGGTTTGTTTTTTTGGTTGTTTTTTTTTTTTTTTTTAGGCAAATACCATTCCCTAAAACATAAATGATCCTATCAGCCTTTTTTACTTATTTTTGCTGACTTACATTTCTGCTGTTTATTTTCATTGCTAATTTTATCAGTAGGCAATGCTGTAGAGGAAGAAATCTGTGATGTTTATAGGTGCTAATTTTCTTATCCCTCTCTTCAGATGATTTGTTTAATTAAATCAATGTAAAAGCTGTGCAAAGGAAACTGGACAAGTAAAGATTGGGGTTTTTTTCCATTAGGATGTCACGAATTAATAAGGCTTTGTTTTGTTAAGTAGTGGAAGAATTAAGCTGGGAGGAGTAGAGAAATAAGGAATGAGAATTTTCTGAAGGAGCCAGGAATCTTGCGTTGAGATTAGTGTTAGCTTTGAGGAAGGTAGGGGAGTCCCTTCAATCTGTGTATTTTCAGTGTACTGAAAAAGCTAACAAAGTTTTTAGGTTGGGGATGATCAGTGTCAAACAGCTGTGAGAAAACCTATCATGAGGCATTTTCATGATTGTTGCAATGGTGTTAGATGCCCAACAATGGTGCTCGTTGGAAGAGAGTTAAGGTACAGAGGGGAAGGTAGCTTAGACTGCTGTCTGTCAACTTCTGAGTTCATAGGTGGCTATTAGACCGTAGTACCTATGCATTTCTGAGAGGACATTCTTTATGTATCTCTATTCCCTTCTTTCTGGAATAACTGGTGCTATATAAATAGATAGCAGCAGAGGCAATATCTTTATCCATTCACTGTAGTCCTTTGATATGTAATTCTAAGTATTAAAAGTTTCTGTTTCTGTGTAAATGAATAATTGATTGCAAAGTACTTATATTTGGGGAATGTGTGTTGAATCTATCATTCTGTTCATAAGCCAGTTTATTAGTAAAATGTTAATTTCTTTTGTTAGCTTCTCTGTTACCTATGGTAGGAACTCCTCATGGATTTTCTTCTGTGAAGAAGATACAAGAATACAAGTTGTAAAGCTGCTAGAAACACTTGGAAGATTTGACGAGTCTAAGGTGAAATAAAAATTCAGATACTTCACTTTCTTTTGAATGTGTTTGAATGGATTTTTAGATGAAACGTGGAATCATTTTAAGTACAAAATTATACATACAGAATTTTAGAATTCCTAGTTACGGAACAGTTTCTGTGGTCCAGAATTTAGTTTTATAACACCGCCTGGATGGCCCAGAGCTCCAAACATTGGAAAAGATGTATCCAAACAGCTTAAAATAGGGGGATAGATTTCTGTTGCTGAGGCTGAGAGTGAGCAAGGTATTTAACACAAAGCAGTATGAGCGCCTGTCTAGCTGTTGAAGAACTGTTAAAATTGAGCAGAGAAAAGATTCTTTCTGTGGATAGCCTGAAAATGATGTAGCATCAATAAGAAGATTAATATAGTCTGCTGTGTGGTCCCCTCTCCCCGTTTTCCTGTCTGTCATCAGTTCTGATTATCATCAGACAGAATGACTGATGTTAGTTTGACTAACTGTCTCTGATCTAATATAGTAGGGTATTTTACTTGCATTCTGTTTCTGAACTGTCTTGGTGATTAGACAGTTTTCTTTAGCTGCTGGAAAAGAAACAACACCAAAAGACTTGCAGAACAAAAGAAAAATGCAGTCACCAAGGAACAAAGTAAGTTTGGCAATGTACCTGACACAAAAGCTTTTAATGTTTAGAATTCTCACTGTTCAGAAAAAAATTCAGCTTGATGTCCATCCTTTGCCTGGAATAAAAGAAGCCAAAATCTCCTGTGTGAAATATGCTTTGCGTCTTTATTGTTACCTTGACTGAGTATTGAACTCTGCTTCAGATCTCACTTTAGCATATTTACTTCTTTTGCAGGCACATGGCCTTGTTGTGTTTTCTCACAATTCTTTTCTAAAATGGTAATAATAATAATAATAATTCAGAGTTCTTACATTTTTAAACACTGTCTTCAAAATGGCTGACTGAATATTTTCAGGCCTTTGGAATATCCATTTATTTCTGTTGCAGAAACACCTACTCCTAGTTGACATTCTCGGAATAGAAACAAAAATTTTTGTTCTAGATGCTGCCCTTATGCCAGTTTTAATCTCTCCTTTGCATTACATGTAAATTCTATTACAATAACAAATTATGTTCCAACCTGCATTAAAAGGAAAATAAAATGTTCTGCTTTTGTACATAGTAATCATCATCTTAGTGTAACAGTCTATAACTGATTCCTTATGTACAGTAGTAGTCCATCACTCACAAAATTTAAGATGAGTTAGACCAGAATGAGCTAGTTCATTATTCATTTTCAAATGTCAGTAGTCTGCATATTAAAAAGCTGGTATACATTAATCACAGTAAAAGGCCTACAAGGGGCATGTGAATAGTTGATGTATCTGCAGCTTTTCAGTCTGGATATGTATAGATTAGTAACAGAGCTATTGAGACTCATATGTAATGTTGAATGAAAACAGATGTGTGAAAGCATCATAAGAGACTGTGGAGGAATGTTAAGAGAATGACCTGCATTGATAACCAAGGACATTATTGACTGCAGTAAAACTAAAAAACAGTGAGGAATATCTGATTTACATAAAG
Source organism: Pygoscelis adeliae (assembly GCF_000699105.1). Classification (NCBI taxonomy): domain Eukaryota; kingdom Metazoa; phylum Chordata; class Aves; order Sphenisciformes; family Spheniscidae; genus Pygoscelis; species Pygoscelis adeliae. The sequence goes on along the minus strand of NW_008825109.1, from coordinate 3,414,582 downwards.
GCCTCAAGGCAAGCGCTCAGATGGTGAAATATATCTGAACATTGCTGTGAGGGTGACCGAGCATTGGCACAGGTTGCCCAAAGAGGTTGTGGAGTCTCCAGCCTTGGAGATAACTCACAAGCCATCTGGACATGGTCCTGGGAAACCTGCTGTTTAGGTGGCCCTGCTTCAGCAGGGGAAGTTAGACCAGATGATCCCAGAGGTCCCTTCCAACCTCAACTGCTCTGTGATTCTATGTTTCAACAGCAGATTGATTCAACCTGTGCTTTCATAATGGAAGATGGCAGCAAGGTTAAACCAAATTGTATGTGCCACTCCTCTTCCTGTCGTCCTGGCAGGACGATAGACTACAGCCCCAAAGATATCCAGCATGAGTAAACCAAGCTGATGGGCAGCAATGACTTAGTAGCTGTTGATACCTAAAGGGTATAAAAGATCTGTCTAAAGAACAGTTTGTCTTTGAGAATATTAAGAACTCGTAAGATGTTGTAGTAAGACACAGTGGGGATGTGACAGACGAAATCTCCTGTCCTCTGTGTCAGACACAAGTCTTGAACAGATGAATTTGGTGCACTTGTCTTGGTATTTGTAAGTGGATACAAAAGTGAGTGGGTAGAATCAATTTGATTAGCAAGTTAGGTAAAGTCAGCTCTGCCCTCCCTGAGGTCTGGTATTCTTTTTTGCATCACATTCCTTCAGCTATTAAAGTGTTCTAAAGACTTTGGAGTGCTGTTACTAAAGGTAGGTGATTTTTGCCATTTTTGAAGCACAACATATTAACTGATCTAGTGGATGGTAGTTATCCATAATGCAATAAATCACATTCTTTTTTTTAATCCGCATTTTTGCCTATATGCAATTTGATTACTGTCATTCCTTAAGTTACTTTATAAGTTCCTTCGCATAGGACTAATTTAATCTTGTAAAGCCAGCCTGCACAGATTGACTTGTCCTACATATCAGTGTAGTAAATAAACAATGTTATGACCAAATAAGCTTGGAGAATATTGGCTGTAACCTGGAATGCCTTCACTGTGATTTGTGGCTTAATATTGCCAGAAATAATATTATGTGAAAGCCCGAGGAGAGTATATGTATGAGTTTAATTTTCTATGTTTTATAGAGAAAGGAAAGTAAATTTTCTGCAGATGGTATTGCCATATTAAAATGTTGCTATTTATTAACTATTTCTGAAACAGAATAGTGTGCTTGTGTTATGAACATTTTGAAGCCTTGGAAGCCCTAAAAGAGTTAAAAAATGGTGTGCACAAATGCTTCTAAAGAATTGTTTTGATTCCTTCAAGGCAATCATCTTTGTGCATAAAAATTAGTATGTTTGCCCATTTTCTTCTACCTCCCAATATTTTGTTTTTTAATCCTTCCAGTGAACACTATTGAATCCTTCCAATAGAGGAAGGAGAAAACACGGTCTGTTGTGATTGAAGGTATAAATGAAAGGCTGAGTAAGTAGGTACCAGGTAGCAACTCCTATGAAGGTGTTTAAAAAAAACAGTGGGAAAAAATCTCCACCCTTACCTTCTCAGGTAGTGTCAGTTTAACTTTGGCAGTTTCCTCAACAGATTCCCGAACACCTACATCTCGGCTTCAGGAGGCACATGGGGATTATGGGAGCAAACAAGTTTTCAGCATTTGTGTTACCTGAAGAAGTCACTAGCCAAGTACAAGATATATTCAATTTAGTTTTAGTGAGAGTAGCTGATCAAAGTAGAGGGGAGAAACACGCAAAATTCATGCGAAATGCACTCAGCGCCTCACGCGTATACATACACAAGCATACCATGTTACACTTGCATCAGTCCCTCGGAGAGTCAGTGTTCCTGGCAGGGGTGGCATCCCGTATCTTTCACTCGTGGTTGCTTATATGGGTCCTGGCCGTCCTTGCAGAGGTGGGATTCTTGAAGCAGGCAGCACCTGTGGCTTTGACTCAGTGTGTACGGCAAGAGAAGCATCCCTGGTAGCTCCTGAGGGCTGTCCTTTTATTGCCTTTTGGGGAGCCAGGTTGAGTCCTGGCTGGAAGTGGGAGGCGTTGCCAGGCTGAATGTCCTCTGGGGAGCCATGCTTGCATGCTCCTGCCAGGCTCAGCTAGTTGGTTTTGGCTGGAGGTGTCTCCTGGTGCATGCAAACCTCTTCTGCTGTTGCTGACTCTGCCGCACCCCGGCCAAATCTCACTCATTGCTTCTCATCAACTCTGGGGAGCTATGAAATTTAGCTCAGTCTATATAGCAACATCTGCCTGGATTTAGAAAGATGGCTACTGAGATGCAAGATCCTCTTGGGGTTAGACTGTTTTTCTTTGGCCGGATGTTTCTACAGTGCTTTTGCTTTAATATTTTCCTTTTTGTCTTGAATTTTGTGTAAATTAATTATTTATCTCGTGTGAAGTGTATGAACTGTGCTAATGCCTTGAAGGAATATTTTACTGTTGCTGATAGCTGCCCCTTTAAAGGAGGGAAAAAATCAAATATGGCAGGGAGTGTGGAGAAAGAGGACCTTCTGTGAAAAAACAGTTGCCCTAACTTTGAATCTATTTTAGTGATGAATGGTCAGGAATTGATAAACTGTCAGGAAAAAGAAAAGCCTGAGTTACTGTCGTAATGCAAAGCACTTCACAATTTAAAGATTTAATATAACCATTAAGGTGATTCAGAATTCTGATTCATTGTTTGTACCTGTAGGCCTGAAAAGCAGTTTATATATATATTTTTTTTTAATTATATATATACACACATATATTCTTTTTTCCCTTCATTACAGTCCTTATTCTGCAAAAATGTGGGGGTATACTTGTTTTATATCCATTCTAAACAGAAAGATTAAGACAACTGACGGTAATGTTAAAGAAGTATTTAAGTCTGTTAATTCTTTTCAGGTACAGCAGAGTCAGTAGTGAATTCTTAAACATTGTTATTTAAAACTCTAATAATAATAGTACTACTTAATTTTTTGCTTTACAAATGCATACTGGGGACCTTCTTCATTTAACTGTTTTGAAGATCAAGGTATTTAAAATGTATTTGCTTTTTAAGTTCCCTAGTGTGAAAGAGGCTAGACAGATGGAAATTCAAAATGGATATATATAAAGTTCCTGAATGCAATGCTTTTGAGTGTCTTGTCTAGTCAGTAGTCAGTTTGGGCGGTCAAACGCTGGAACAGGTCGCCCAGAGAGGTTGTGGAGTGTATTCAAAACATGACTGGACAGAGTCCTGGGCAACCTGCTCTGGCTAACCCTGCTTGAGCAGGGGGATTGGACTAGACAATCTCAAGAGGCCCCTTCCAACCTCAACCCTTCTATGATTCTGGGATTCAGTGCCCTTTGAACAGGTGGAATCCAGGGCATATGCTGGAGTTTGAAAATACAGTGTGTATTTGAATTCAGAGAACTGCCTTTAGTTTCATTTCTTACCAAGTACAATTTTTGTCCGGATTATTGTGAACAATACACTTCCCTTGTTTTTGTTTTCAGGTTTGCTGTATTCAGCATGAATGCAGTTGTCATCTTCACTAAAAGGATGCTGTAGATGAACAAAGTTGTTTCCTATATTCCTTTACAGGAGTGGTTTTTAGGTAAAGCATTATATGATGAAGAATCTACAATAATTCACCATTATGCCTTTGCTGAAAATCCTACAGTCTTCAAATTTCCAGATTTTGCTGCTGGTTGGGCACTTAGCATTCCACTTGTTAACAAGTAAGAATTGAATTTTTAATCACTTCTTCTTTATTGATAATAATTAACAATTTAATTTATACAATTTTTCTAGATGCTAATCAATATTATTTTAATGGTTATAATTTCATATGGATTAATATTTTCTATAAAAGATGAAGGTGTTCCTGCAGTACAGTTGAAGGTCTGATTGCAGATCATGTAGATATGCAAAGTCAAATTTTAATTTTGAGCTGTCTTTGAATTGAAGCTGCTGACTGCAGCTTAACTGTGGCAGACAGCTTGGGATGTACTCAACCAGTGCAGGCTGGCCTCTCATGGATTTGACTTCAGAGCCTACACTGAGCTTTTGCTGCTGCCACCTCTATTATCGGCAGCCATGCCGATACATGTAAGTCTACTTTAGTTTGAGGATCTGAGGTGCATAGCAAGACATTCAACCAGGCACAGTAATGTACAACTAGCTCTGGGTACGCCTACATAGACTTGTGCTCCCACTATAAACTTACCCAGAAAGTACTCCTTTGATGAAATTCCATTTCTTTCTTAATCTACACATTCCAAGCATAATTATTATAAATAATCACTTCAGAATTCATTAGTAGACAAAGGTAGAGAAATAGATTTCTGTATCATTGCTGTGCGTGTGATTTATTTTGCTTCACTCTGCCTATCTAAAAGTTAATGTCATGTCAGCTAGTTAATAGTTGTCCAGTACTAGTCGTTCAATTAGTTTAATATCACCTCTTGTCATTTTAAAAATGTATTCTCCCCCAGGCAGCAGTTCTATTCCTGGATCTTAGAGTGACTGCATTGCCCTCTACAAGTGTTTCTCATGCTATAGAGACAACCTAGATGTTTATTTCAGACTACATGCTTAGTTTTTAAATGAGATTTGAAAAGTTCATAGATTTCAGAAGTTGAATGCATCTTGCTGTAACAAGGATTGATGTTTTCATAAATTGAAGGTGCCTAAATACTGTGCTTTGGAATAGACAAAAAGAGAATATTGTCTGAAGTTTGAGATGCTGATCAATATTGAGCTTCAAATGCACTGCTGCTTTTAATCTGTTGAAAATGTTATGCCAGACTCTCCATCTACTCCAGATGAGAACTGTCGTCTTGGGCAGCAAGAATGTATCAAAATGTGTGTGCTGAAAACTACTATTAAAATCATAACACTGTGCTCAGATGAAAAAAAAAAAGATATGAAAAAGAAATATACGTTGCTTCTTGGGGCAATAAATACAGAAGTGTCCCCCCCCCCCCTGCCCCCCCCCCCCCCACTTATAAGATGGTCAATAATATCAGCCACACTTTGCTGCATACACTAGCGATTGAATTTTTTTTAAATATGTTTTTTGAGTAAATTTCTTCATCTTTAATCATATAGGCTTGCAAAGAAGTTGAAAAGTGAACCACTCAAGTCCGACTTTACGATAGATTTAAAGCATGAGGTAAGCAGTGATGTGATGAAAGAAAAAATTGTCTCAAATCTAGGTATTTGAATGATGATAAATAAGAATGGAAATAACAGATTTTTCTTCGACATTGCTAAAAAGTTTGACTGCAATGGCATGTTTAATTTCTTTCCCTTCCTTATGAATAGTGTAATACTTTAAAATTATATTTCAAGCATAGAAGAATTCAGGAATAAAATTGCATTCATATATGAATACATACATGGTTGTATACAGTGAGGTATCTTCTAAGGCTTGCTCTATAAAGAAGGAGAGAGACTTCCAATCCATGAAGCTTAAGCTGACATGAATAGTGTCTCCAATACTAGCCAGCCTCACTCACTTTCTAAATCAGACTCTTAAGAGCTAAATATGATGGACTTAGTCTCCTCAACGTATTTAAACCAAACTGTTGTGTGAACAATCAACTCAGCAACTTGCAGCATGGAAGTCTGGAATTATTTTTTTTTTTGTCTCTGGTTTGCAACGGTTATAAAAGGTAGCACTAGGTCGTTCAGAGAATAAGTGAGTTGACTGAAAGGAATAGGAGAAGAAAGGAGTGGGAAGATCTGAAAGAAGATCAGTGCTACCTTTTCTGAAGCTTTTTTATTTTTTCTGCCTTCAAAATGTTTGTGCAGCCCACGATTTTCTGCTGTCACCAAAGTGAAGTCTTGAACCAGGGTGGAAGGAGAGGATGAATCTGGAATAAGCTTGCTGATTTTGGCCTGAAATTATGAGTGATGTTGAATTAATTTTAATTTTTTAAAACTTCTGAAAGTCAGCTATAAATCACGGTTCTGGCCCAGGAAAAAAAACCCACCTTATTTAAAACTGTTGCTGCTGTTCCAGATCTTTATGCTGTAATGGTTATAAAGCTCCTCATTTCCAATATAAATCTACAGTGTATTTATAGAGTATAAATTGGTAGCATATTTAAATGAATTTGGTTTTGTGCCAACACTATTCTTTCACATGGTTTCCCCTCCTTGACTGATGTATTTCTCAAAGCAATTGGACACCTCTCAGTTTTCATTTTGCTATGTGAAACAAGCCAACAAGCTGTTTCTTTCCTCTTGTTAATTTTTCTAAATGCAAGACCTTGGGCTTCACAATTTAATCATCTTTTTGTAAGCTACCTCAAAGTCATTCGTATATTCCAGTCTACCTCAGCACTGACAAAGCCTTTAAACATAGTGTCATAAAAAAACCAAATTCATTAGCAGATATTTCTGTTATGTGCCACAGATTGCTCAATGAAAAACAATTGATCACTCGACTGGCAAAATGACTTCCATCCACTTCTTATTCTGTTAGCAGTTCTTTGCATATGTTTCATTTCAAATTTACTGCCATTGATAACCTACTTCAGCCCTGTAGTTATTCTTTCTGCAGTCTCGTGTTTCCCTAGAGACATCTCCATTCCCCCTCATTTATTTTATAAATCGCCATCTTCTCCTTCTTAAATCATGTTTATCTCTACGTCGTTCTTGTGTGAATCACAAATCAAAGGATATAATCTGTGATCTTTAATGATTGTGTGTAATGTTTAAATTTATGAGGATGCTAAACGTTTTAAGAAATGTTTTAGTTTGACAGAGTCCTAATAACATGTACCTCTAGTCCTTGGTATTTTATTGTGCTCTGTATCAGGATTTTTAGACCCTACTACTTTCCATATCCCTATTTCTTATATCCGTAACATTTATATCACTGTCCATCTGGAAGGCCTATCTTGCAAATATGGTAAAGGGTTTTTGTCATGCTGCTGCTCATTTGTAGATTTTTTTTTTTTTTACTTTTTATAACTGCACAATATATAGCATATTCCCTGATGCGTATTCAAAACTGGAAGTGAATAATGGATTTTTTGTATATCTAACATTAGATTTGAACTAGGACTAAGACTAAGAATATTTTTTGTCTTTTCACTGTAAATCCATTGTTTTAGGAACAGTCTGTCATCCTGTTCTATAACCGAAAATGGCACTCTAACCTCACTTCGGAAATATGATAGCTTCACACCATTCTAAGGCTTTCTATTGAAGATTTCATTATTCAGTGGGCAATCTTATCACATTATGAACTTTCATAAATAATTCATGTTAAGTTACAGTTGTTAAATATTCTTTGTGCTGCAGGAGGATTGCTTCTTTGTTGGTTCATGTGATAGACATTCTGAATAGCTGAATTTTGAACTAATACAATCTTAAAATGTACTGGAAGCACTTTAGAAATCCCATCCCTTGCTGTTATGTAGTCTTCCAGCTATAAGGCAGGGTCAAGAACCACTTATATCCCATAATGTGAATGTGGTGACAAGGCAAAAAGATAACCTTGGAGGTGTATGTGTGTTTATTGGCTGCTCCTTACCACGAGCATGTGTGTCTTACATGTCATTTCCATACTCCTCCTCTACTCCAAGCACTATCAACAGTATTTGTGTTAACTGCCACTCACGCTTATGCATTTTCTTCCCTACAGAGTGGCCTTTCCCTTTAATACTTTGTTGAACTCATCTGTAATGCTAATCATCTGTGTTTCCAGAAGCATTGCTAAAACAGCAAAGAAACAGACCACTTAATAATGGTGAGGCTAAGAGAAATTAGAACTTGCAAACTACAAAACTCATCGTTGTATTGAAAGAACCTGCAGCTGAGTTACAGTGGTTTAGCAAGTCACTATCAGCTGGGCAGTAGTAGCGACCATGTTTGTACTTACAGCTCCCAGTCATCTGCATCTGCTCAATTACAAGGAAAAATACAGTAATTTAAACTTTTCAGTGCAATCAAACTAAATGTTTTTACTTTGCAGTTGAGGTGGTCTAAGAGCGCATGTGTAGTTATGACAGCCCCGTTACAATCAGCAACTTGCTAAAAAGTCATCAGTTAATTGTATTTTAGTATGTGACTGTACCCTAGCTGTTTGCTATCAAAAATCTTTCAAATCCAGAAGCTTAAGTTTCAAAAATATTACTGTATTCTCAAGCCTGTCCCCAGTCCTAACAGGGCATGTAACAAACTGGCCCTTCTATTTTATTCCCTCTAAGTTCAGAAATGGCTGTGTGCAGGTAGTTGGGATTTTCTGAGGATGTTGAGACCTAAATGAGATGGTCAGGAAAATAATAATCTGTAACTTAGAAGTCTGTAATTGGTTTGGTGACTTGGGCTTGTCCAGACCATACTTAATGCTCTTGGTTTGTGCCGAGTTCTTCCTGAACACTGGGGAGAAGGAAATATTTTGCCCTCTTAATAATAGCTTAATGATCACATTATTTGCTAAAAGAGGAGCTGAATTCTGGGCCGGGGCGGGGGGCAGTTAAAGCTAACAGTTCCTAAGTAGGCATAAAACAGTGACAAGGAGACTCATTTTCATTGCCTTTGGTGTGTGCTGGGTCTGGTCCCATATTCCAGTGAAGCACTTAATTTGTTTTCCATGCAAGAGTCATTGGGAATAGTGTAAATAACATGGGAAACAGGAACTAGAACCCAAGACTGATTTTCTTCCCTTGGAGGAGTCCCATTCTCCCTGTGCAGTAGAGTCAGGCTCCCCTTTGCTACACTATCTTGTTAGTTCCATGAATCTTGCTTTCTGCACAGTAACTCAGGTTCTTGAGGTAGCATGGAGAGTCTCTGTCCCAGAATATCTATGGTTTGTTGGTGTAGGCACCCTTTTGAAAACTAGAAGCTGTAACTTCTGACTGAGGCAGAAGCAAACCTAGAACCCAGGTCTCCTACATCTTGAGTATATGCTCAAACAGCTCTTGTCCAAAGATGCTTTCACATCTTTGGCCTATCCTCAAGAGAGACGAAGCATTTGGAATCGGGAGTGTATGGCAGTGCAGCTGGGAAGCTCTGAATCCACGTACCTACTGAGATATTATTTTCTGCCTTTTAGATTTTTAAGAACTTCATTTTGTTCTTACAAGTTTCTGAACAGTTTTATACAAAATGAAGTTAATCTTTTAACTGGTCTTGGTAGGCACCCAGTGTAGAACTTTCCTGCCTGAATATTTAGTCTGGCAAACTTATAAGCAGTGTAAAAGTATTGCAATAGAAATGTTGGGCAAGTCTAAGTGTTCTTGATGTGTCGTGAAATACAGATTGAAATATTATTATTTTTATTATGAATTGAATGTAAATACAAAGGTTGTGGGGTTTTTTATCTTCTTCAGACATCACTGGTTTGCTTCTTCCTTTTTCCCTGTGAATTTTGGCTGGCTTTTTTTGTTGTTGTTGCATTTAAAATGGACAAGAATCTGCTATAGGATAGCATATCTATTACATTATCCTTCATTGTATTTTACAGCTTCTTGGAGATTCATTGCTTGTTTCGAGCATTTTAAATTGTCGCCACAGAATGGTGACAATGAATGAATGAAAAGCTGAAAATTGCTACACAGCATGAAACAGGCCTAGCTATTCCACATTATCAAAATAATTTAAAAAGAGCAACACAGTAAAGATTTTTGTTTACTTTAAAAGAAGGTGTAAATATTTACTCTACCACTTCTTATAAAAGTTAAAGATGAGTTGTTTTGACATGCTTAAATATATGTAACTAATTGTAATTCTATGAAACAAATTTTAAAACCTGTCTGTTTATAGAATTTCTTTTATAGCAAAAAAAATCACATGTTGGCTCTAGAAACGTGAGCAAGAAGTAAGGTATGCAGCTAGTTAATCAACTAAGGAACAAATCTTCTACAGCATCCCAGATTTTTCAGTTTTCCTGTTAAGTTTGCCCTGTAATGTGATTTCTTTGTATGCCCTGAGAATTTTTATCCCGTTTCATTACTGATATAAATATTTTCTATTTTGATAGATTGCCCTGTATATTTGGCAGAAAGGGGAAGGACCACATCTTACTCCAGTGCCTGAGTTCTGCACAGATGATGTGAACTCGTATAAGGTTGATCATTGTGCAACAACATTCAGTAATTTTCTGCCACTTTGTGTAGGTACCATATTTTAAATACCACTTACTTAGTAAAGGTAAAACTCTTACTAAAATGCATAATACTTGACTTTAAAAATCTCAAACCTTAAGAAAATATTTTTCAATAAGTTTAAAAAAAAAAAAAAGTTTGTTCTGGCATTTATCTGCTTTTGGATATGCTTTCAGCCTTCCGTGGCACAGGATATTTCCTGGCAAACAAGTATCACATATGCTTTAATGGGTCTTTCTACCACAATGTTTGAGCAGCCCATAATCTATAAAGTATTTCTCCTTACATTTCTGTGAGATGCTGAAGTACAGATAATCTTTTTTTACACAAGTAGGAATCTAAAACTTGTTGAGGCTAAAGATAAAATGTAATATAGTATTTGATGCATTAAAGTACAACCCATATCTTCCACCTCTAGGAGAATACATTTATGATATTATGGGTTAACTGTTGCTGGAGGCCAAAAAGTGTTCCATGCTTCCAGGAAGGCAAAATCCTACATGCCAAAAAGGAAAACTAATAAAAGTAGTTACGTGATTTTATTACAGTTGAGAAAATTCGAAGATTTCTAATGTTTAGCATTGAAGCTTCTTTTTCCAAGTATGGTACAGTTCAACATGTTCTCATAGTGATTAATTTAAAAAAAAATTAAGAAAACATTCTTTTTCAGATGAATCGTTCTTAGTTCAGCAAGTTATACTGTCATTCTCTTCTCCTAATATTATGTGTTTTAGTTCACGTTAGAATACTACATCAATGGAAAGAGTATTTCAATAATGTTATTTCAGGAATTTTAAACCACTAGTGACTTTTTTTCAAGAGACAAAAATGTACTTTCTAGTGTATTACTAGTACACTATTCTACTTGATATGCTATACAATGAAAAGGTATTTTCTGTTTTATTATATGTATGGCCATACGTATCGTATAAAATGTTACAGGCAGAGCCTGCAATTAAAAAATTAATTTTTGTTCTGTTCATATAGGGAGAGCCAGTGAAAAAGGAAGATGTTTTTGTTGCTGTAAAAACATGTCGGAAATTTCATGGTGACAGAAGTAAGTTGTTCATTAGTTAAGGTAGTAGTTCCATGCAATATAGTTTATTAAATTAATATTTAAAAAACAAGCTGATATATGCTGTCTGTGTAGTTCTTGGAATGAAATATTTTCAAAATGCACTGGGAAGCATGAAAGCTTCAGAATTTAAGTAATTTTTTTTTTTGCTATTCAGAGTTCTTCAGGAGTGCTGTGAGATGTTTAAGACAAAAAGTTATGGTTGTTTGATGTTTCATCATTAGTGATTGGTTGGCAAAAATCTCGAAACTGAATATCTAAATGAAAAATATGTGTGACAATTGTGCAGCTGTATTTAGAAATTGGAGCAAGCGGAAAGCTCTGTCCTCTCCTCCTTCCTTTTGCCCTGCCCTCCCACCCAATAAAAGATGGAGCAGCTTACACTGTCGTATTGCTTTTATCTGTTGTCACTCTATGCAGTTGGATGTGCACAGGTGTTTTATAATCCTTGGAATGGGAGTTTTGTCTCTTTTTTAGAAATCCGGTCAGCTGTAGTACTTTGTCCAAGCCATGGCCCAGATCAGGAGTCTCCAAGTGTGCAACACTATAGCATGTTTCATCTGGAAATTGTAGTGTTACACAAGTAATGAAAGTCACCATGAAAATATGACCATGATATCCATGGTAAAAACAACAAACAAAAAAACCTAGCACAGCCAAACAAAATACGTCCAGTGAGTATTAACTTTCTACTCAGAGGCACAGAAAATAAAGACACAGAGAGACACTCAGCTTCAGCTAATACACAGTAAGGCTCAGCTAAGTTGAGATTGATCCAGCGTTTACAAAACTTGGAAGGAAAAATTCCAAATCCACTGATTTAACAGAAGACGCTCTAGCTACTTGATGCCACCTACCAGTCCATTCTAGTTTACTTCTAGACATTTTGTTAACAAGGAAATTCAGGAATGGATTTATTTCCAGGAATTTACTTGAATTTTGTGTGCCCTTGAATACTGCAGGTACATAATATTGTCATCATTAGGCTTACTTTGCTTTGTTCATAAGCTTAATTTAAAGTGATTATTGGCAAAAAACCTGAAAATTAAATAATGGCTAGTAGTTGTACCAAATTTTGTGGGGGTTTTGCCACGCCTATTGTTAGAGGACAGGATGGAGTTAAAAGCTCTTTTCTTAACCAAACCCCCCTTTGCTAATGCATCCAAAACTGTAGGTTCTGTCACTTCTGTGTTTAGACTATTAGCCAGTTGTTTTTCTTTTTTTTTTTTCAAAATATGATTTATGTAATTTTTTTCTTCATATTACTGCACTTGATGAAGGCACATTTCCAGTATTTTAATCACCTAATCATTAGGATATCTTTAGCAAGTAGCTTTTGACAAAACAGAATTGACTATCCTGTAACTGGAGTTCACTGAAGAGTTCTCCTTTCTGGATCCATGTTTATTTTCTTACATCAAAATTAAAATAAAAAAATAAAAAACTAGAAAGTCAGTAAAGAACATAAGGCTTCAAAAAGATAGCGTAAACATCCTTCAAGAAACACCTGTTGAAGACTGAGGAAAATTCTTGAACTTTCCTCACAGCTTCCAGTGTTATGCAATAGAGGATAATCTTACTCAAGATTTTGAAAGATTAATGGATGCCAGCTTCAGAGAGCTCCTTTTACCTGGTAAGTCATTTTTTATTGTATGCAAAAAACTACATTAGTGCAACATTAAGGCTTGGAACTCGATGTGCAAAAGCTGCTAAATTTTACTTTGGAACTTATTCAGATATAACTCTCCTTCATACACATATTGTATATGGTTATATAAGAAGATTTCAAGACTGCAAACATGCATCAGGGTTCTAGAAGTAGATAAAATATAATTAAGAGCTTAGAACTGGCCTTCTATAAGTATCTCTAGTGCGGTATTAAAAATTCTGTGTGATCACAAGTATTAATACATACTGATAAATATTTGCATCAATAGCTAGTCAGAAATTTCATATAGTTGTTCTTTCTTTGGAACATATGTGTTGTTAGAAGTTAGAGTATTGTGGGATTCAATTTCCCATAGACATTAGTCTGGATGGTGACATTTCTGTCAAAACAAAGAAGGAAAAGAGAAAGACACTTTAGCTAGTAGCCTCCTTGTTAGACCACTTAACTGAGGTGAGACTCAGGTCCTTGTTTCAGTGAACTTTTTTCATTTATACAAAAAAGGGAGACTCCACTGAAGAAATTGTAAGTCTGTAATAGCAAATAGTTCTGTATGTTAAAGCACCCTACTGAGGTTGAGGTCCTTGGCTGGAGAAAGGTGAAGCAGCCTTTCCAGGTGTGTCTCTTCTGCCAGGTGAAGGTTGGAAGCATTTTGTATATCTGTGATGCTTCTGTATTGGGGCCTTTCTGAAAGCTTTCCGATTTTATTCTTCTGAGAAACACTTTTGAAATAGAACATTTCCATAAAATAAGAAAATAATTTCCTGACTTTTGGGTTTTTTTTATTTTATTTGGAAAAAAAAAGTTTACGTGGCATTCTCTGTCAATTAACGTATGATTATGCAGTTGTTATGTGATGTAATGTGACTTTTTAGTACATAGGAGGTAGAGTTAACGTATTGTGAAATTCCTGGCTTTACATTTCAAAACTCCACTGTCATGTTGTATGAACATATTTTTTGTACATAATTCCCTTTGGATTTTTTAATGCAAAAATTTGAGAGCAGTTTTAAGTATCTAAAACTTTTAAAAGCAGTATCGTCCATTGCACAATGATGCAGAAGCGGAATTATATGTTTTCCAAATATTAAAGCCTTTCCACTAGTGCATTGAGTTCTTATTACTCTATCCTAACTGTCACCTTTCAAGTCATTTTAGTCTTATCAAACTGACCATTGGTCAGTCAAGAATAATAAATGCTACAAGTGTCTGTGTGATCAGAGTAGAGGAAAGTGAGCAAGTAGGTAGGCAGCAGACATCAAATTAGGTGACGGATGATTCCAGCAAGGGGCTGAAATGAGTTGTTCACAAGCATCAGAGTTATATAGCAGCAAAGGGAAGTTACGTAAATATTTCCTCCATTTAAAGAGCTAGCTGCTACTAATGAGACCTACTAGATGGTGTCAAAGAACATAAAGCAGACAAACACTGACAGCAGAATTCACGATGTTTCAGAGTAACTGTTCATCTAAGTCCTGACCATTTAATTTTTAAAAAGGAAAAAAATAATTGATTTTAATCTGATCATTCTCTTCCAAACACCCTGCAAGTGTTCAGCTTTTTTTGTGTTACCCATAATTTATTCACTTCTGGATATAATTTAAACATTTATAGCATCGTTATTAGAACTTTGTATGATCAATTTTAAATGTTTATGTCAAATGGCAAACATAAGAAAAGGTTTGCTCTTGTAGAGAAGCATTAAGCAGTCCTCCTTTGAAAAGAATCTCCATAGCATAAAAATTGGTTATATGATATTTATAAATGTCCTTCTGTGAGTGTGTCTCCAGAGACAGGTGCTTTTGAGCATTAACATGACGTTGCTGTCAAATATGATGTATAACACAAGCGTAGTATTTCAAAAGGTGCGTTTGGTCTGTTTCTGATTCAGAATATTTTACACGCTGTACGGTTGGGTGTGCTGTTTTTAAAATGCAACAGTTTCAATACTGGAAGAATGATTGATCTCTGATAGTGTTCATGCTGATGTGTGCTAAAAAGTCTACCAGAGCAAGTGTAAAAGTAATGAATACCATACTTTGGTTAGCATAAACATAAACATTACAGTTTTCAGTGTAATATGAATGAAACTATAGTCATATTTTAAAAGAAAATTTATTACTATATAAATAAAACTGTCCTGACTGGCTTTCATAAAAATGTAAAAATGTTTCTCTCTAAATATTGTAGGAAAGAAAAAGAAAGAACATTTAGAACCATGATGCTGTATTTGAAAACAGCATTTTCATCACCATGTGAAGGAATATGTCAGCTAACAAGGTGCATAAATGTTTTGATCAAGTACTTATTTTAGTCAAGTTACTTATGTTTCAATGTCAACGATTGTTTTGCAGTACCAGTTGTAAAGCAGACTTGGGAAAGAGAAGCTGCCCTTATCGAATACTACAGTGATTACGCAGACATCTCCATTCCTACTATAGATTTAGGCGTACCTAATACTGACAGAGGTGAGCTATTGACAGTTGTTTTATCAGTTTTGGGCAAGTAACTGTCTAAAGATGGTAAGTTTTATGGATGTCATGCATATTTCATGTATAGTATATAATTTAGAAATTGTATATTTCTATAGCACGTTTGTGCAGCCTGAACTAAAAGAACGCTTTTGCCACACAGGAAATGGATAGAGAGTACAGTTCACCTATGTAGGTAGGTGAACTGAACTATTTAGTAGAAACCTAAATACTGAGTATGAAAGCGTGGTACACTGATATACTCCAAGAGACAAAAATTGGTGTTATTACTCTTACCCAGAGTGATACCTCTTGAGTTACTGATGATGTTGAGTAAAATCGTCAATGGTAGCAGAAGTCATAGATTTATGTCAAAGACCTCAGACAGTGCCAGCTCATTACTGAGCATAAACTACTTGCCATGTGGTATTCAAATATTATATGTTTGTGCCTAGTATGTCTTGATTTAAGCACAAAAATTAAATGTTAAGATTGGAAGATCTTTTTATGACAAATAATGTGGTTTTAAAGTAATTTACTTGGTGTTTGAATAGGAAAAAAAGGCTATGGGTATGATGGTTTCCATGAGTTTATTAATTTTAGGGCTTTTTCTTTCATTTGATCTATTGTTCTTAGGCTTATAGTCTCTGCTACAGGCCATTACTCACCTTCTGAATTAGAAGTGTCCAAGCTGTGGCCTGTTAGCTTTGTCTGGCCCACTCGGTCAGTTGTTCTGATCTCTGGATTATTTTCAGCTTTCCAGGTGCCCTTTTTTTTTTGTCCTCCACAGGGTCTATCAGAGGCAAAGAGAGAACAGGCAGGGATTTCCATTTGCACAGGTGCAGTGCGACATGTGCAATCAGTGAGTGTTTTCAGGAGGTAGCAGACCCGCTGAGCATGCGTGGATCATCTGTAGAAGCCATGCCCAGTAGTTCTAGTCACACCAGGAGGAAGGCACCTTCCATGTTCAGCCTTTGAACGTTGCTGTGGGGAGCAGTGGGACCTGTGTGCTACTGGTATTCTAAACTAAACAAATTGTGCTGAGTTTGCTCTAGTACTATTTTTGTCCATCTTTCATGATGGAATATAATACAGAAATCTTGGTTTTAATTTTGTAGATGTTCATATATCAGTCCTCATTAAGTTCATGGTTTCACAAAATCAGCAAAGCCAGGACTTCCTTCATTTCTTAAGCATAGTTACTGCATTTTCTCAAAAAATATTTTAGCTGGAAGTAGCTTCAAATATAGTATCCTATCCTTATTTTTTAATGCTTGTCTAGTAATTGTAATATTGATAGCGATAATTGCTTTAGACAATCAACTGTTATTTAGGTGAATAAAGACTATTTGCAATTAGATTTTTCTAAGATCTAAAGAAGATTCGGTAGAAGTCTGAAACTTCTTGTTTCTCTTGTCCTGCTCATTCTGAACAAGGGTGTTTCACTTCTCAACTCCTAGTAAAAGGTGTTTTACCTCTCAACCTCATTATAGTCTTGCGATAAATGTTAAGACCTTTCCTTGGAGGAAGCTATCAGGACCTGAGTTGCTGGTGATGAGTATGGTAGATTAATGTAGAGTTAAATATTTATATAGAAGCAATGGACTTGCCTGATGTATCATGAAATGCTATGAAAATATCTTGGAGTATTTTGCAGAACATGTTTCTATCAGTCTCCTCATTTTACCGTTTTCAAAATTAAGAGTAGCAGATTGCCCAGTATTGTCCAACAGCTTAACAGGACAGCTGGAATATAGCTTATTTTTCAGGATTCCATAATTCAAAGAATTTCCATACTTCAGCATCCTTCAAAAGTACGTTCCTACATAGAAAGCAATGATTGTGTTGGAATAATTTGTACAAACACCATTCAGCACAACAAAGGATGTAATTCAAACTTGCATCTCAAATATTTTGCCAGTCATTTCCAAAATGTTTTGCATAGTGCCGTAAAATATTTATTTAATTCATGAATAATTGTTATTACAAAATCTCGTTTTATTTAAATGTATATATTCTGTTATTTCTCTTCCTTTAGGTCACTGTGGCAAAACTTTTGCCATTTTGGAAAGGTTTTTGAATCATAGCTCTCCCAGAACTCCTTGGTTAGTCATAGTGGATGATGACACACTGATAAGGTATACATTGCAATACTTCAGGAATTACCACTGTTCATGTCAATAGGAGTTTTAGCAATATTCATCTCTTATTCTGTATTTAAGAGATACAGCTGTTTTATTAGTTATGTAGCTTTATATTCCTTTAAGGAAAAAAATTGTCACTTTTCTTCAGCATTCCTTGACTGATTTTAAAAACAATGTAATCTTGTAATTTGATAAAAACTATGCACATTAGTGTTATTATGTAATCATATAGTCTGAATATGATTACGCGTTGCGATTCTTCAGTGTAGATATGTCTGAGCTGTTTGGGTTTAGTCGTTTGCTAATACGCTTTCTAAGATGTGTTCCTCACATAAATGTGCCAGAAGAAAGGTTCCGTAAACTAGGGTCAGTTGTCAGAGCCACCCAGAACGGTGTCCAGGGACTTGCCTTTGTTAGAAAATTAGATCACATTCACATGAAAACTGACACTGCAGTATAAGCAAAATAAGGCACAGTGATCAACCAGCGGGATCACATGGTCACGAACATGAGAATAAGTGGTTCAAGACAATACTTTACATTAAATAATGTGACAGAAGAAGAATTTGGAAGAGGCTATAACTGTAGATAAAGCAATATTTGTATAACTAAATCTACCTTTTTGTTTTTCAATTCCCAGGGAGAAAAGATCATTTGCAAAGATCTTACCATTGTTTGGAAAAATAATTTCATGTTTTCTCTGAGATGAGACTCAGTTTTGCTGAGAAACTTTGCCTGCTTCAGAAAAATATTTTAAGCTAATTGATTCATCATTTGACCAAATTCAGCGATCATATCTCGTAGTAAATAACCCATCTTAAATTTCTGTTTAAAAGTTTGTATCTCTGGTTTTTGTAGAATTTCTGAATTACTCTTATCATTTTTGTGCTATTTACTAGAATGCCATTTAGGCTAGCAATGTCTTGTTTCAAAATGAATGTCTACATGATTTTTTTTTTTTAAATGAATTTTCATATTCTAGTATCTTCAGACTCCGAAAATTGCTCAGCTGCTATGACCCAAATGAACCAGTATTTCTCGGAGAGCGTTACGGTTACGGCTTGGGAACAGGAGGATATAGTTATATCACTGGTGGAGGAGGGTAATTTATTTAACTCCTACTGAGACCTACATCAGTCCCTGCTTTGAATGCAAATGTTTTGAATTACAACACAGATCAGTTTCAACAGAAACAGTGATCTTTCCTAGTACGATTAAAATGTAATGATGCTCAAAGACCTAAATGTCCTAACTAGTAAGAAGTTGTGCTCCCCATTGGGAACAGATTTGTAGAGCATAACAGTTGGTGCTGAGGACCATGCATATTTCAGGGGGGTCAATTTGTCTTGACTGGTCCTGTGAACTGAGTGCCTATTATCTGCACCACATGTTCTCCTGATACACATCATGCAGCCTTGTTTCATCTGATAGAATTCATTCTGCATACTCAGAGACCATCTTACAATGTGATTCAAAGTGTAGTAAGCAGAGACAATTGGGATAGTTGCTTAAAAAAATACACTCATGATCTGAACTGTTGTGGAGTTTGCGGGAGAACCCAAAGCAGCACACCTGGGGATACAAATTGCCACAATGAAAATATTTGTTCCTGTTCTCTTTCTTTGTCCAAGCATGGAGAAAAATGATAGTGATTCTCCTTCTGTTTTTGAACTTCATGTGCTGATTTCTGGAGAGGTGGCTGAGCAAGGAGTTTGATGTTGATGTCCTGGAAAATAGTTTCTCGTAGAAAAAGATCATTGTGAGTTGATCTCATGCATGGGACACAAGGATCCCTGTGATTATATGCAAAATTTGGTTTAAATTAACATGTATATGAACTTTCAGGTTGGCTTATATTGCAATAAGAACAATCTTAAGTCTCTGATCTGTCCATCTTGTGTGTCTAAAGCAAGTAGTGCGGACGTCTGAATGTCCGTAGTGTCCTTCTCTGTGAAAAGTAATGGCTATAATAACTTATTAGATTCTTATCCATCCACGAGTAAGTAAAAATCAACTGACTGGCCTTCTCATTGTTTTGCATAGTTGCATAAGATCTTACGTAAGGAGGGTTTATGCTTGAGTTAAGAAACAAACCTTGTACTGGTCCTGGTATGTTTCTTGGTTGTTGGTCCTATACTTCTATATCTTTTTAGTGTTTATCTCTTAGTTTCTATTCTGTCATTTAGATGTGGAAGTTTGGGGGTTATTTTCATTCATAGGTTTGAGCAGATAGAGGCACAGATCATGTATCTTGCTCTATACCCTACTTCTGAGAAGGTTCGTTTTAACTGAAGAATTCTATATAACTGAAGCGACACAGTCCAGATAATCAGCTAGCAAGTATATTCCCCAAATGTGTGCAATTTGTGTCACACCTTCCGTGTAGCAACACATGCTGGTCACAAGTCCCAACTCTTTTTATTTTCTTTCTTTTTTTTTTTCAAGGCTCTAGCTTATTATTCCTTCTCTATTTGATCTGAGTACTGAGATACGACTTCCTATCGTGCTCTCCATTTTTTTTCTTTTTATAATACATGCAGTCTTCAAAGTTGCAGTGATAGCGATGGCGTCTTTTACAACTTTAATCTGACAGTATTCTCAGGTCAGTCTTTTTGCCTTAGCCTTGGTATTTGTAGAAGTTTTGCTATGTCCCAGTGTCAAGCGAAGGATTGTCATGTAGTGAATGAACTCACAAAGCCATGTAGTGATTTCAGTGTGAATCTCATTAGTATAACTTGTAGTAGCTAGAGTACCCTGTATTCTGATCGGACTGGGTGGATGATGTAACTTCAGAAAAGGCAGCTATAGGAATACTAGACAGGAGTAGATTCCCTCAGTTGTTGAATTTAAGACATCATCATGTTTCTGGTCTATTGAAGGCTTATTTTGGTGATAATGATCTAACAGGTCCAGGCTTTGGTTGTTATTTAGATGAGCGATGAAGTTAGTATGAAGAGCCTTGCAATGGCTTCAAGGAACATTTTTCACTTACAGAGAGAACAGAGGATTCAAGGAATGACAGTTCAGGTTTAGAGTTCTTTTCATTTAATCGCTACATGATAACTAACAGGACCATACATTTGAGTAAGATAGAGGAGAATATCCCTTTGAAGTCCTGGCCAAATGTAGGAGGAATTATCAGCTGTGGTAAAAATGGTGGCTAGCTAAGTAATTGTTGTAATAACAACAATTGGCATAATTGGTATAATTAATTTTCATTATATAAAGTAATTATCTTTCAGAAAATGCCTCTTGCACTACTTGTCAGTACTGACTTCTCCAATTTTGACATTTCAGATATGTTGTACCAGAGGGCTACATTTTGTCTTGCAATTTTATATCATTTAGCAATATTTATTAGTTACAGTCATTTGGCTTCTCCAGTAGTTATTGTCTTATATGTTTCATTTGCTTTTTTTATTCAGGATGGTTTTCAGCAGAATAGCTGTTCAGAAACTACTTGCTAGTAAATGCCGATGTTACAGCACGGATGCTCCCGATGATATGGTCCTTGGGATGTGTTTCAGTGGCTTAGGAATCCCTATAACACATAGTCCACTTTTCCACCAGGTCAGAGAGTTATTTTTACTAGTATTTAAAATACATTTCATTCTTTTAAGTATACACATAAAACAGGACTCATAAATATTGCAAACTTGATCAATGTGTAATAACTATAACCAAGATGCTGCTGCTATACCTTATTTCTCTCCAGAACAAGTTCTATCAAGCAAATAAGAATATTCTCAAAGCATGGATTATTACAATGCTTTAATAGTTTATTAAAGTTACCCTACGACTACATTTTATAAAAATGCATTTTATAAAAAATGCAGTCAGAGGTGGGGACGTTGAGAAACAAATAGAATTAGGAGCCACATACTTTGAATACTTGTGATATGTCCTCTAAGAAAAGAAAAAAAACCACACTACAATACTTTTTTCTTCAGGTGATGGAGAACTGACTGTGAAATTTTTCAGTAAATTTGTCTTCTCTACTTATCTGATTTTTCTATTGATTCAGTGTTTACTATTCTGAAATATCTCATTAGTGAAGATATAAAATATAAAAGTATTCCCAGAACTGTTGCTTTTGTGGTGGATTCTGAAGAATGGTATAAATATGATAAATTGCCCTATGCTAGCACAAGGGAAAAGGAGGTCACAAAACAAAATTTTCTTCTGAGTATATTCTCTAGTTTAGGAGAAGTGGATTGGAATAGATTTGAATCTTGTTTCTGTCTTCCAGAATATTTAACGATCTAACTGTCGTGTCACAGTGGAAAACACAATGCACTGAGTCTCAGAGATTTGCCGCCTCATAAACCAAATAAACACTTTACCTTCTCTAGCGAGCCCGGTTTTGTCCCCTTCCCCCTTCGAACCTAGTTTAAAGCCCTCTCAATGAGCCCTGCCAATTCGTAAGCAATGACCCTTTTCCCCCTGCGAGACAGCTGGACTCCATCTGTCGCTGGACTCCATCTGTTTACCTTCCTTCCATGGCATTAAAGAGAAGAAGCACTTTCGATTTTTCCTAAACAGTGCACAACTTCTTTAAAAATCAAAATTACTGAATCACTTTGAAAGTGAAATCCTAGCAGTTTGATTTTCCACACAGAAAATTACACTTGAATTGTAATTCATCTTTACTGTCGCTTATAACAAATTCTAATTTAACATACCTTGAACAGAAATTAACCCTGGGGGGGAAACTACTGAATAGAAATTGATTCTATTCAAATATTCAGTGCTGATTCTATGAATTCCACTATTATGCAACAAATATTTTAAAAATGAGAAAAACAAAATTGGATTTTCTGTCAACCAGAAAATTATTTTTTAAAGACTTGACTGAAATATTATGATGTACAATGTTCCCTGAAGTACACGAATCCAAAATGGCACTGAGATTATATTAGGAAACAGAAGCAAAGATATCTTCATCCTTAGAGTATCTATGATATAACAGTGTTTGCTCTTTCTTACTGGTTTCCTGTTTGCTACATGCTAAGATAGATATGTATTCTGAAACCTGTTCCAGAGGCTTTTGACACGATGAGACTCTTGAAGAGAACAGGAAGCTTCCCATGTTGAGTGGCAGCCAGGGTTGTGGTCTTAAAATATAAAATCTGGGCAAGAGCAACGTATTTGGCTTTTGTAGAATACCAAATGCAAATTTAGCACAAAAAAAGCAAAGATCGCAATAATTGTTTCCACAAAATGTAAGGAAGAAGAAATTAATGGAATTTATATCTTAAGGTCAACCACCTATAAAGAGGTATGATTCTGAGAGCAATGTAATAAAAACAATAGTTATTAGAGCAGATCTCATTCTTCCAGAATTATCAAAACACCAAAATTTTGTCTATAGCACAATAAAAAGCTGATTGATTTTCAAACAGCAGAAATCTTTGGTCTCAGATATCTAAAATCGATCCAAAGTAAATTCTTCAGGTTTTTGAAACCTACATGTTCATTAAAGTTTTTTCAAAAGTCTTGAGGGGGACAGGCTCCCTCTTGATTTCTTCAGTGGAATTTTTAAGAATAAGCACTCTGGTTTAAATATCAAAATTAAAAAAAAAAAACAGCAACAACACACATTCAGATTTCTTAATGTCAAATTCTGTTGCCTAACTTTATGACTGGAGTGTATACGGAACTGCATGAAGAATGAGCATGTAGAATTCATTAATACTGCCATAAGTAGGTGAAGTGTGCAGTATTAGATCAGTTACTAGCTTAGGCATCAAATCAGCGATTCAGTATCCAAATCACTCAATTTTCTTCATGTGTTTTACATCTAGAAAAAAATGCATGTGTACATTTCATGCATTTCTCTTTACAAAAACTCTATTTACAATGGCAAAATCTAGTTATTTTACCAGGGACCACTACAGGTGGGGCTTTTTTATATAATGATGCACTTACATGCCATTTAACTGTCAGAGGACATGAAACATGCTTGCTGCATTAAGAAGTCAGCTGCGTGATGTGGCTGTGTTGTAATTCTGTCTCTTTTGATAAAACCTGATAAAGAATAACAATGCAGTTTTCCGGCACCACAATATTTCCTGGTAGGTAACCTTTCCCAATCATAAAACTTGATCTATTTCGTCTGCTTACGGCCTTATTAGGATCCTACAATCACGCTGGCAGTGCTGGCGACTCTCATTAAGAGGAACAAGAGAATATTACTTAAAATAATTTTCTCATTATTGAGTCCAAACTGTATCTTCAAACAGATGCAATACAAACTACACTGTTTATCACTTGCTTTCATAGATGGTGCCCATTTCCTCCTGAGCAGTAGGGCATATTTAATATCGGTGTACTTCATAGCATGATGACTACAGCACGAGTTTAAGATCTAAACTGATGCCTATCCTTTGATTTAATAGAATGATGTAAAAAACCCCTTTGTTATCTTGTCTATTTTGTCAATGCCACATTGCTTTGTTATGATACAGAGGCCACTGAATGGTGATACTTTCTTGTTCTGAAATTATTCTTCATCACTGAGTACTAGTGGTTTTGGTTTATTCTTCCATCTTAGGCACGGCCAATGGACTACCCAAAAGGCTACCTTTCTCACCAAATCCCAGTATCATTTCACAAGCATTGGAATATTGATCCAGTGAAGGTATATTTCACATGGCTGGCACCAAGCACAGAAGAGTCACTTAACGGAAAGAAAGTTGGATATAACAGGGAGGATTTATAAGCAGTAGAAGAATTTAGGTGTTGATTAACGTACTGCAGATGAGAGACAGTCACTACTGTGATTTTTGTGGTGTTCTCACGTTGTTCATCTGTTCATGACATAGAAGACAATGTTTTGTTCCTGCTTGTTACATTCCTTCAGAGCAATGGAAGAAGGCACCTAACTGACTTTTGGATTCTTTGTTACACTTGGTTTCTTTCTAAAATGTTTTTGGGCTTTGTATACCAATGAACTTGACACACATTTAAAATGTCTCGTACAACTCTGTGTTCTGGTTTGGGCTTTGAGTCAGACAGCATCAATTTACATCTCCTTCCTTTGTTCTCTGAAAAGCTGAAGTGATGTATTTGGGAGCCTAATATTGAACATGTGTTGAACATCTATTGAACGTCATCTCTCACTGACCTACAGAAAACAGTTGTCTAAACTGTTCTGGAACAGGTTCTTGATAAATCAGAGAGGAGACATGACACCGTTTCTGTGACCAGGAGCTAGACTGTGTGAAGGCTGTGTTCCTTTATACTCCTTTCAAATAGAAACATTGTCGTTTCCTGGTAAAGGTGGACCAAACACGAACCACTGTTGTACCTTTTAAGTTTATTAGCATTTGTGAGGAATGTCATGTTCAAAATCGAAAAAAAGGTTAAGGACAGGGATTTCTTAAGTGGCCACGGGAGGTCACTGTGGCTCCTTTAGAAACCTAAGTCACCGTGTATCTATTTGGCAAGTATAAATGTGACTCTTAAGGATTTTTGCAGAACTAACACTTCAGTATTTCTGATGTGTGCATTTCAATAGTATATGGATCCCAGCTTTAATATTTTGTAGTATTCCTAATTTATATCATCAAGATAAGTAATTTTATGCATACGACATGTAAAGAGTGTTTCATATTTAAAATGTTCTTAATTTTTTTTCTTTGAGTAATTCAGTTTTGTAAAAATGTTTGTACAAAAACTGGCTTTAGTACATTCTAAACTAATTTTTATACTGTAAAACTGCTCCTTTTAAGATGACAGTATATGGCGCTTGTATGCTGTTATTTAACTTCACTTGCTATATTGTAACCAAATACAGGGTCTTAAAGCCATACTGCTAAAGTAATTTGTGTTTTGTTTTCTTTTAGTAGGTTAAAAATTGATTCCACTCCAAAGTAATGCAATACTTGCTCTTAAGTCAAAGTAGGGGAGCCACTGAGTCCTGTTTCAGTAATTACTGAAGTTGTATAAACATTTGTTTGTGAATGTAGCTTGTGGAATTTTAAGCACTTGAATAGCAAGCACATATTCTTAATAGATTCAAAATCTGATTAAATAGGAGCAATCCATATTATGTCTTTTTTTTTCTTTTTATTTCCCACTACCAGTGCCTTAAACAGTAGACATTTTACTGATACCAGGACTATGTTCTCCGGTACCATGGGTGAATTGTTAATTGTGTTTACTGTTTAGAACTGTGAGAGCTGAAAGCTGAATAAAAGCATTCTTCTTTAACCTTTTGTGCCTTCTTCCTCTTTGCAAATGGAGTACAGGATTATTTAAGCACCTGTGTCATAATTTTATCATCTGAATGGTACTCTGTGGTCGGTTGTACTAAAAGGCAGCTTACACTTGGGGGTTTTTTTTTCATATTCTGTCCTGACATGCTTCCCCAGATTAGGTTAATCTTCAAGTCTCTGTTTTTGTGCAAATGAAAAATGCTTTTGCAGTGGACTCCTCACTTTATTTAACTGTTAGGTTCTTGTGAGGAACTCTGACAAGTGCAGTTCGAATGTCTGAAAAAGATTAAAAGTCCTATCAGAAGAAGACACGATTTTGTTTTACAAGAACTGGCTTACCTCTATTATGGCTTGCCACTTGTTCACCTACGTGGTATAATTAACACTTCAACAAATGCTTGCTTTAGAAGCCTGTAATTGTCCTGCCAGTCTTTCAAAAACTGATAAAATATTTGCTGCCTTTCCAGCATCCTTGTAGGTGTTGCTTATAATGAGTGTTTTCGTGATCTTTGTTAGCAATTCAGCCACTTCATTCTTAAAATCTTTCTCATTTCTTGGATGACTATCCTGGAAGGTCGGATGGGGTTACAGTGAAGAGGGTAGAGGTTGTAGAAATGCAGAAGGTAAAGGAGTTACTGAAGGGAAGCTGTAAAAACGTACTGAAGTCTAGGCAGCTTTTATATCCTCACGTTAGCACACGCGCCTGTCTGCTCATAGGCTTAGATACTGATCTCCATGTTGGAGTCAGTCTGTGCAAACCTTTCAGAGAAGTTTCTATCATGCTCATCACTGCTAGGACAGAGGGTTGTGGACTTACCTTAACGATGGACAAGCTCATGCTGCAATTCATTGCTTTGGTTCCTCGTGCATAAATTTGCAGTCTTTCTCCAGCCTCTGCAGAACAGACCCACCCACTCTGGGTGGGTTAACTCCCACCTTTACGTCCACCTGCCCACAGGCAAGATCCCAAAATAGCTGAAATTACAGCCAGTTTTAAACAACACGGCTAATGCAGCTTATGGCTCCATGGGCAGACATAATAAAAGCGCTACTCTTCTTGGAAAGCTCTATTCAAGCACCACAACTCTCCACACACTGAAAAAGGCAAGACCGTACTGCAGAAGAGTCCAGCTGCAGGACTGAATAGATCCCAAGAAGCGATAATGTGGCCTGGCTTGTTGCATTGTCATTGCCTGTATCAAACACGAAGAGACACTGAACAGAAACATGAAACGCAGTGAGATGAGTCAGATTCTTACGGCCCCTTGAGCTGTTTGTTTGTCAACACTCATTTAAGTAGGAAGTACCTTCCTTTCAGATTAAAAAGTAACATATTCCAGAACTTGCTCGGTTTTATTTCTAAAGACAGTAAGAAACAATGCGAAGGGTGATAAGGATCTGTAAAAATAATGGAGCAGTTTTTGTTTGGTGAAAGACTAAATATGCTAGAAGTATCCATTTGAAAAGGCATGAGTGGGGCAGAAGTCCATCTAATCGTGAATGATACAGAAAAGGTGAACTGGAAGTGATTTTTCACTCTCTCATAACCCAGGTACCGAGAGGTACACAACAAACCTGTCAGGGTAGTTTCAATACAGGCAAGTGTGTTTCGGCAGCGCTAAACTGAACTGCAGAACCTGATGGCATAGGTGGTGCAGGGGCTGGAAAGTGCAAAAGGGCTTAGAAAGGGATTGCACAAAATCATTGCAGAAAGGTCCATAAATGGCTAATAAACACAATGGTTTTTAAGAAACATCGTCAAGCTAGGGCTCTAAACTACTAATACTTGACACTGGACAGGTACACTGGGCTAAACGGACCTTTGCCCTGACTCAGTACGACTCCTCCTATGTTATACTGCTACGCACAAAGTTCAGTTCAAAGGGAAGGCTTGGGGGTTTTGGGTTCTACCAACAGTGGTTATGGGTAGTGCTTCAGTTCCTGTGCCCATAGAGTATCAGAGTATCCTGTGGGTGTACAAGTCCAGAGCCGCTTCAGAGAGAATGGATCAAAACAGAGGATCTGTCAAACCCCTGCTTTCCTCTGCCTTGACAGTGTCTGAGGACCCCAGACAAGAAAATGGTTGTCAAGTCTTGGATGATGAGCCATGCATGCATGCACACTTAAGTGCTGGTTCACCACAATTTATGGGCCAAGAAATATGCCAAAGACCCCAAAGCTCGGGCTCTGCAGGGCAGCCAGCCAAGCTCTCTTTGCTGAATATGGTTTTAGGATCCCAGAGAAACTGAGCAACTTTTTGTATTGGGAAGTAAACAAGCTTTGGAGCTGATATGTCAACACCCTCAGACCCATCTGTCAGTAGTCTGCTTATCAGGAGGGCTGATCACTTTGGGAGGTGGTCTCAGTCATTTCTAAGCCCTGCATTACAAGTGGGAGTTAGGGTTTGATCTTCTAGAGATCATATTTGAGGACAAAGTGATTTGAGGTCAACCTGCTCCCAAGTTTAACTATAAATGCCAGATATTCTGTGGAAGGCAGGGCTGAACTTGGGTTCTTTCCAAATCCTGTGTTTCAGAGGGATAACTTATGCCTCGCCCTCCTTTGGCTGACTTCCAGGGTCCTCAGACAGAGCACCATAACTGAGCATGCCTCCACCTGGACAAAACAGTTCTGCTTCCTAGCTTTCCTAATGTGGCAGGAAAAAAAACAAAGCCCCTTCCCCTCCTGCCCAAGCTGCTCACAGAGGACCCGCTATCCAAACCTGTCCTCCCTCACAGCGTAGGTGCTGGGTGAAATATGTTCATCTTTGGCGAGCAGCTGGCAGAGGCCTGGTGGCCACCCACGGGAAGAGAACAGACTCTGCGTTCTCTTCCCACTGTTCGGGAAGTCCAGGTCTCCTTTATAGGACTTTCATCTCCATTATTTTGTGCTGTCTGCTAGGGGTGAGGGACTCAGTTCTTTGTGGATGATTTCCACAGATTACCCTCCAGTAAAGCCTCTTTAAAGATTTCCACATCCTACAGTTCTCATGGTTTTTTTGTGGGCCCTAGTTAAGGTTTTTCCTGAAGCATGCCACACCTCAGCAGGGCTGATGTCTGTCACAGCAGCCTCCTTTGCGTTTCTGGATGTCTTACTCACTGCCACAGCTATTCATGAAGGTGACCTCCTGATAGCCACTGCTTCTGCTGGGCACATATTAAAAATTATGGCAGATCATCCTTAGCAAACTTCTTCATCAGTAGGAGGCCCCTTCAGATATCTGAAGCTTTTCCCGTGCTTATGACATTTTCCTTCAAACTAGGTGTTCAGATGACCTGTTTTGTTTCCCTTTACATCACACCATCAAGATTGAGATCCTGGGTGTCCTGGATCCCCAGAAAGGTCTGTCCTTTTTGATCCACAGGGCCAAACATCTTTGGCGTATTGCAGCAGTCACTCTGATAGCCCTGCTGGGCTACCTTCCCTGTGCTTTGCTACACCATGATTTTCTGGTTTTGCAGGTTGAAAGGAATAGACACAAGGCACCCTTGAGACTACACACCTGGTTGAGACCAAATGTTCTTGAACACCTCTCTGCAAACAGCAACCTCAGCACAGCTCTGGCAAATACAGTGTTGGGGCACCTGTGCACCTACTACAGATAACCGATGGAGCAATACTTCCACCAGCTCCTGGTCTGGACAGCACACAGGCCCATAAGACCTGAATTTACATGTAAATTATCATTCAGACAACTCCAGTAATTCAGAAGTGATATCTTCCCCTGAGGGTTTGTGGTATCCTCTGATACACTGCAATTCCTGTTGCAACTTGGCTCTCACGT
>NW_008825109.1:3365823-3384746 GCF_000699105.1 Pygoscelis adeliae | reverse complement strand
ATTGTTACTATTATTTTATTTCAATTATTAAACTGTTTTTATCTCAACCCACGAGTTTTCTCACTTTTACTCCTCTGATTCTCTCCCCCATCCCACCTGGGGGGAGTGAGCAAGCGGCTGTGTGGTGCTCAGTTGCCGACGGAGGTTAAACCACGACACATCCAAACCCTGGTCTCAGGGACTTGTTGCTTGAAAGCTAAAGCTTTCCCTTTAATTTCCCTTTAAAGGGAAATTTCTTGGTCTTGTCTATAATTCTCACTTGTGCATGGCAGAAACTCTAGCTTTGTACATCCTGCAAAGTTCCTTTAACGCTGGACCTGTGAACAGAGCCATGCCATTTCTCCTGGGTTGAGAAGAGGAAGAAGGCGGAACCCAGCTCTAGCTGGGCTGAAATACTTACTCCAGATGAGTATTTCATTGACTCCAGTCAGTATTAATCACACTCAGTCCCTGAGAGGATTGGAGCAGATGCTGTACTAGCTGCTTCTGGGTGAGCAGATCCCTCGTATTTTACTTCCCTCTGGGAGTGCCTGTCAGAGCTGTTTCTCAGGAAAACAGCACATTTGCACAGAAACTCAGAATCGCAGAATAGCCCAGGCACCTCTGGAGGTCATCTGGTCCAGCCCCCCTGCTCAAGCAGGGCCACCTGCAGCAGGTTGCCCAGGACCATGTCTGCATGGCTTTTGAATATCTCCGAGAATGGAGACCCCACCACCTCTCTGGTTAACCTGTGCCAGTGTTTGATCATCCTTGCAATATAAAAGGGTTTTCTTATGTTTAATTGGACTTCCCTATGTTTCAGTTTGTGCCCATTGCCTCTTCTCCTGTCACTGGGCACCACCGAGGAGACTTTGGCTCTGTCTCATCTACACCCTCCCATCAGGTACTTATCGATAAGATCCTCCCTGAGCCTCTGCCTCTGGGAAGTCTCTGAAGGTGCCTAACATGGGTTCAGATCCAATTTATTTTTACTTATTTGACAGTTTCTCTTTAACCTGGCAAGGTGACTTGGGGCACTTTCCTCCAGAGCGTGTTTACAGGTTTTTTGTAACTGTCACAGTGCCAGGCATTTGCTGCATGGTGATAAGCTGCTGGGAATAATTAGGGAAAATGTCGAAAAGATACAAATGTAACATTTATGCAAAATTTTATACAAAATGCTACTACTTTTTGAAGTTCCTGTCAGCGACAGCACAAAACCTCTGTGAGTCCCCAGCCCCCGGGGTTCATCCCACCTACACAGCTACGCAGAGCGAATCTCCCACCCAGATCTCCATTCCTCTTCCCTGTGAGGCTGGTGCTGGCAGCGCTGGGAGCTGGAGGGCCCCATGAGCTCCTCGATGCCCCAGCATCCCGCACGTGGCACCTTTCTGCAGGGAGGGTTATCCGCAGCTCACACCCCCGTAGGAAGTAGCTCAGGCTGTCTGCATCGCTTACCTCACATCACTGCTCAGCCTGTCTCTCCTATTACCTCACTTTCCTGCTTGGTTTTGCCTCCAGCCACCCTGTCACCGTGCCTAGCTCTTCAGGTCCACACGTCAGTCGCCCAGTACTGGCGATGACTTATGCGGCACATTCCTCCTGCTGCCCTCATCCCGCTGGAAATTAATTGGGCAGTTACCACTGTGAGTTGCAGGTTTTAAATCTTTTGCTTGTGAATGAGAGTCTGTTTTCAATTAACACTTTGCCCCCTTGCAGGGCTCATTACCAATACCCTTAGCATAAGGGTTTTATTGCAGCCTTCCTAGGGGTTGCATCGCTTGGACGGCGGAGGTGTAACACTGGAGGTGCTGGGGAAGGGACCGGTGATTTCCTCCGACTCCCCACTTGCTCTGTGGCTTCCCTGACACTCCGGCGTGGAAGCGCCTCTTCCTGCCAGCCCACAGGCGATCTGCTCGTAAAAGTGCATGCTTTGTTATTTGCGGGTCAGACTGAGGTTTCTCCAGGCCAGAGCCTCTCTACCAGTGCAAAGAATGGAAGAAAGGTGTTTGCTGCTGAGGCTGGGCAGAGGGTTCAAAGCATCTAAGGGGTTGGTGCAGGCAGATATCTCCCTTAATGTTCACAAGAAATTGCTTCCCTGGTGAGAAAAAAATTAATATATTTCTTCAGCGATTGCCCCGATAGGAATGAAGAACCAGTTTGTATCTTCAAAGCACTTCAGCAGCAGCCAGTTACCTCAATGACAGCCCCACTGCCAAGTGCAGAGCACACCAGGACCGGCAAGCGAGCTCTGAATTGCTGTCCTCTTGCAAGGAGCCGCTTACTGGTGTTGGCTTCCTGTGGCTCTGTGTCAGCCTTCAGCGGAATTACTGATTGCTGGGTGCAAGGGCTGGGCTGAGCACAGCAAAGTTTTTTCACTGGAATCATTTAAAGAGGTAATATAACTATGTTTTTTAGTCAGCTCTCAGGGATCTGACCTATGAGACAATCCTAAGCTGTTTAAACTTGTGAGATATGAATATTGTTATCTGTAGCGTCCCTGACCCTCAAAAAAGTGTCCTCTTCTCCATTAAGTCCTCCTGAATAGTGAAAAAGTAGTTATTAATTGCAGATTTCTGGATAACCATGATATATTCTCCTCTCCCATCCGCAAATAAAAAAACCCCAAATTTCAGTAGCAATCTCTGTGGAGCATGTACATTTATAAGACCTATTTCAAAGACCCGTGATTCTGTCAAACCTAAGTGTTCAGTAGCTCCGAGGAACTGATTTTACACAGTCACCACCATTAAGATCCTGTATTTACATCTCACTATCACTGGACCGGGAAATAATGGTACAATATAGGGACACATACAGTTAATTATTTATACTGCCCTATATAATTTTTTCAGGTGTTCCTAATGCCTTTGTTGGACAAATCCCTTTCTGAAGTGCCCTCTTCACCTGGGCTGAAATACCCCAAAGGCTTAGACTCCACAACTGCAACTATTTCTGTCTAAACTCTTCAGACACCCAAGCACTCTCTAGGTAGAACAGCCAGAACATCCTCAGTCATGCTGGTGCGGCAATGTTAAGACTTTTAGCACTCACCTGGGGTTTACAGACAAGATGTTTCTGCATCTACTGGTGGTGATAGGATACGTTTATCCTATCCAGAACATGAAGCTTTGCATTACCCAAGCACATGGTGGTGACAGCATTACCTATAAGATGTGAAGTCATCTGAGAGGGAGTCTGAACACTCATCTCTAAGCTTTAAGCAGAAACCCTCTGTGCTACCTGGAGCCACCGGACTACACGGAGCAGCAGTGATGGCAGGTTGCTGTTGAAGATGTTCCACTTTGCACAGAGCACTTATACACCCAGAGGAGCAGTATATAGGTCCCAGGTCTGCCTCTCTACTGGCTGAGTAGCTGCTGGATCTGTTGAGACAAAGAAATGTATGAGGCCCACACGCAGATGACAAGGCTGCAGTTGCCCATCTTTCCTACTAAGAAATGTTTAGTGAAGTTCTGGCTGGCTCGCTGTGGGCACAGAGCATCTCTCTGCAGCAGAGGTTCATTTGCGTCCCCGTTACAGTAACTGCGAGACCAAAATTAAAAAGATAAATGTGGTGTTCATTAGCGGATATTGGGTTTTTACATCTCAGGCACTTGCACGTTGCAAGACTATCTTAATTCTGTCTTTTTAGAATTTTTTTTTAAATGCACTCTTTG
Source organism: Pygoscelis adeliae (assembly GCF_000699105.1). Taxonomy (NCBI): domain Eukaryota; kingdom Metazoa; phylum Chordata; class Aves; order Sphenisciformes; family Spheniscidae; genus Pygoscelis; species Pygoscelis adeliae. The sequence goes on along the minus strand of NW_008825109.1, from coordinate 3,381,087 downwards.
TAATATATCTCATGGAATAACTATTGCACGAACAGAAATAGCCCGCATTAGACAAATACAAATCACGTTTGAGTTGACTGAGTCTTCCCTTTCAGGGTACAATTAATTATTCAAGAAGTACACATTCAAATGTTGCATAAGAGCTCTCTTCCTACTGAAATTATCAAATGTGTTTAAAAATTTATTAAGGAGGAGACAAATAGCTTAAAATACCTTTGTGAACTTCTAATTATTTTCAAGATAAGTTCAAAGCCAGTATAAAAACATCCACGCGTAACTCAGCATACTGCTACACGCTATGTGCTCATGGGCATGTAAAGCCCCCGGACAAAATCATACCATAATCCATGAATCTTTTATTATTCAACACTATATTGCTGCCCTCACAGAAACCAGTGAGAGCTCATGTTGTTGACTTCTGCGGGAGCAGAACTGCCCCTGAGCTCACCGACGGTCACAATAAGACATCCTGACTCCCCGGTGCGCCCTGCCCGCAGCACCCCTTTCTAGAACAAGCGTTGCACGGCCTCCGTTTCTGAGCAGCAGCATCCTTCCCGGGCAGCACTAGTCCACAGCTGCTCTAAAACCGTGGTCTGATTTCAGACAAAACCAGGGTAAAGCCTAAGTTTAAATCACTTACTAGAAGATGATATTGAATAGAAAATTATGACAGTTTGTTTTCCTAGCAGCAGGAAGCAGGAATTTTAAACAATAAGCTATTGAATAACAAACATTATCATCTTTGCTGGGCAAGTGTCTCAAATAATTTTCTTTATGAATAAGGGAAATAAAAAAGGAGATTTACTCACAGGCTGAAGAACATAACAATTTTTTACCTGTCTAATTATTTGTCAAGGGTTGTAGATCAGCCCTGTCAGGCAAGCACAGGCAAATGCTCTGCAAAAACAACAGAGGTGGATTAACCTGGTGGGGCTTCTTCACATGCGTGCTACAAAGCTCTAGACATTTCATCAGTCCTGCAGGGATAATTGCAAGTCTGTCAGTTCCTCCTAAAACACTCTAAACTTTCACACCACTTGGCTCTCAGAACCGGTATTGCTTAAAAAACCCCATGGCATATGAGACTTTTAGAAACTCTTTTTCATGCAGTCTTTTACTTCCCTGCCCAAATAGTCTTCTCTATTTCTTTCTTTCTCAATGGTCTTCTTCCCACTACAGCTTGTTTTTTGCCTAATGAACCTACCATCCAAAGAGAGATTTAGCAGGGAGGCTGAGGGGATCTCAGTTATCCCCCATCCCAGCTAGGCTGGTGTGCCCTTGACATCAGCACAGCCATCTTGTTTAAACCAAGGCTACCTGTGAAGTAAAAAATGCCCAGAGCACCTCAGATTTATTCTCCTGCTCCTCCTGCTTGCCATTTTTGCCACTCTCTTCTATGCACTCACATATCAGCATATTTTACATTTTGCTCCCACGGAGGAGACCGTTGTGCCATCAGCTGACAGGGATGATGCAAAGAAGCACCCCAGGTCCAATGTGTGTCAGCACTTCCACCAGTCCCTGCTGCAAGGAATAATCTGAAAAAACAAAACATGGTATTTTCTTGCTTAACAGCACTCAGCCACCTTGGGCACTTGGCAGCACCTTTGCAAATCTGCCTTCTGTATTTTTAATAGCCAGTTCTTTACCTGCTGTTAAGGTCCCTGTATGTAAATGCTGAATGCATTTAGGATTTGGCCTAACTTACTGTGAAGGAAGAATTGTAAAGGCCTGGTGAACGCACTCAAAGCAGAGTAGCTTTAGAGGAGAAGGCAGAGCTCAGAGCTATAAAAAGACACAAGAAAAAGGAGGGAGTTTTGCAGCCTGTAATGACCAATGCACAGTTACTATTTTGTCTTTAATCAAGTCCTCTGCACCCAGTACCTGTGAATACTGCAGTGGTATCATTTCTCCACAAAACTGGGAGGAAATTCTCCATAGCCAGTGGGATTCCTTTTAACATCCTTTTCCCAGAAAAATCAGGCTGTTTTGCTCTCTGCTATGCCTAAGAGTCTCCAGCTAAGTGCACCGAGTGGCTGTCTTAATTCAGGAGTGCCGAAAGGACTGGACAACCCCATGGTCATTCTGCTCAGGCTTGAGCCTGCATCAGCCTGGCTTTACATGGTGCACCTGGGCACAGCGGTGACAAAGCTGGGGCTTGTCCATCCTCTCCTTCAACCCCCAACCTGCCCTGCATGGGCAGACCAGCCACTGACAGCATCCTCCAGCACCTGCAACTGCAACAGCACAGCCTGGGCAGAGGAGCTCTCTGTGTCTCACCAGGGCAGGTGGGACCCATACACAGCAGGGGCTCTGTATGCCCCTATAGCATTCAGCTGCAGGTTCCCTATATCCCCCCGTTACCGCACAGAGCTGGGTCTGGGAGACTATTCACATTTCACCCATTTCCTCTTCTGTGCTCACGGTGACAGCACTGCCCATGGTGTCTTCAGTGTATGAAGTATTGCCATTCATTGCTGGATATTTCATACCTCCCTTTCAGCCCTCCCCTTTTGCTGCACACCCCAAGCAACTCAGACAGCCTTTATTGATTGATTTTTTTTACTTAATTGTGTAATTTCTAGAACTACCATCCAGCATTATGCTTTACATTCTGCTCTCGGCTGCATTGGTTAAACCCCCGTGGCCTCCAGTAGGTATCACACAGGTTAGCAGAGCTGGAGGTGGCCCTTAACATGTCAGTGAGCTCTTAGAGGTCTTGACAATGGGATTTCAAACTGTGTTTTGTAAGAGGCAGTATTATATTAAGGCAGTAATCAAACAGCTTCAAAGTGCTTCCTAACTATGTTCACAGTGAGAAAATCTTTCTGATTGTTCGTTCTTTTCACCCTCGAGAACTGCATTGAAACAACACCCCCAGCAGCTTGCACTAGTGCTGAGATGAACAACAGCCAGGGACCAGTCCTGCACTCACATATTGTGCTTCCTAAAGGTGAAATTAAATGATTCGTTACTCACAAAAACTTAATAAGCCTCATACCCTTCTTGTCAGGGCAGTCCTGATTAACTGAAGCACAGGGTGTCATGTTGGGTCCGCGCAACTTCAGTTCAGTGGGTGATGCCAGAGCAGCCTCAGGCTCCCAGCAGAGAGAGGGCCCATTCCCCCTGACATGGAAAGCCTCTTTCCCCACCTTAAGAGGAAAAAACATGCTTCATCTTTGTTCTTGAATGTAGAAAGTTCAATAGCCCCTTATCCAGGAACATTCTCTTTCCTGCATCGAATTTGCTTTCAAGCTCTATGTATTTGTACTTCCAAGTTTAACTGGAACTTACGGTTCCCCTAGTGGGAGGTTCACGTTTTGGACATGGGAAGAATTTCATTTCCACAACTTCATTTGTGTCTATCTACTTAAACAATAAAAGCATAAAGGTAATGCTGCAGATTTCTCTGGGACATATACCCATTGTAAACTGGTGCGTTTGGGACCTCCTCACTGCTACTAGAGCAGGTCTCCTGAGAGAAGTAACAGGTACTCAAAGGTAACTGAAATTACAGCGTCCAATTCTCTTCTCACTATGGATATCACTGTATTCAGCCAGAGGCTTTAGGGTTGGAAGGAATTCATTACTGTCTAGTCCGGTATGCTGCAGAACAAAAGCTGTATGCCCTACTGGAGGCTGGGTGCACAATCTGGGGGAAGAGTGAGGTGGGCAAGATGGGACCTCACTGGAGGGAGGCATGGCAGTGTGCCCAGTGTCCCTGGGAGGGGGCGAACGGCACGCATGGACCTAGGGGGCTGTGCAGTCACGGAAAGTGAGAAACAGAGGGGATATGTGTGGTAGGGGCGGGAGGAGCTCTAAGACTTGCAGAAAAAAGGAAAGGAGACCCAGGCAAATAGTGTGAGACCAGCCGCTCCCTTGTTATAGTAAGACCTGTTTAAGGGTTAACTGGGGAAAAAATACAGCACTAAAGGGACCAATTTATTTCATTTTAAAGAAAGTAACAGTATGTAATTTTTACGTAAACTCAAGTATTCAAAGACAGATGGCATCTCAGTTATATTTTATCATGCCGTTTTCCACTGAAATCCTTCTTTGTGATGATTTAGTTATGACTCTAAGCAAAATTTTATTCAAAACCAGGTCCCAGTCATTTACCTTTGGTCAAGGTTTATAAAAGTTCCTTCTCCTCCCCACCTGCAGATTTCCAGACAGTCCCGATCTCCTTGTACACTTTGGGTCATCCCAGAAAAGCCTTCCCAGCTGACTTTCAAGGCCTGTGGCAATTTTTCCTGCATGTACCTGTTGCTCAGGGGTATTTCACCTCCTCCTTCCAGAGCACTGCTCTGAGCTGTAGTCCTGGCAAAGGTGATGAAACTCCACAGAAACTGAGACAAAGCCAATCAACCCCCTCCGAGGGTCATTACCTGACCCCTGTGTGGAGCCTCTGTGGGACTGCTAGAAAAGTCACCTCCCTCTGCCAGCTCTTGGGACATTTCCTCCATCAAGAGCAGCATCAGTGGGGTACATGAAGAAGAAGCTGGAGCAGCGGTGCTGCAGAAGCAGCAGCCGTCTACCAGCAAGACGACGGGTGTAGGACACATGTTGGTTGAAGTGGGCAGAACAGGACAGGAAAAATAAGTTCCACTTTTTTTTTTTTGCAAAACCCTGTGTGACCTCAGGCAAGTTACTTTGTGCCTGATGAGATGTAATAGCTTCGGATGTCAACCTGTACCACAGTTTCACGGCTGTTAAAGTACAGGAAAGTCCACGGAAATTTGTGGATTTCAACACATTTGAAAGCAAAGCCACAGATATCTAAAAGTAGACACTTGAAACCAAAAAACTATAGTGAAATGTGGGTCTCCATTTTATTTTACCTTAGTTTTCTGGCCACTGGAATAATCTGTAGCCTTGGAAAACTATATGCTTGGTTAAAGTAAATTTTATTTCCAATCGTGTATTATACATGATAGATGAGTCCTCAGTACTTGTTTGGTAGACATATATGTTTGTGTACATATATATGAGCAGGGTAATTGCACAACTCCTGCAGAAAAAGCTCTTCAATAAGGCTTTTTTTATGAAACGCAGAGAGACGCACTTTATATCACAGATTCATTTTGGCTGACAAATATATTTTCAATACTGCTCCTTACATCAGCTCTGCCAGCTCTTCTTTGCTAATAAATTTGAGGTTTGGGAATCGAGACAAACAGAATGTACGTAAATGAAAACTTACATGATATAAACAGTATCAGCCACTGAGTCATAAAACTTAATGTATTGAAACCCGTTAGTGGTAATTCTAGCTATATCTGGCTGTCAGAAAGGAATAGATACTAATATTTTTAAAGGCTAAAAAAAAAGACAGATATTTCTCTTGATTTAAAGTCAAGATGCAAAGCTGAGGTGAATTGTTTGCTTTCAAAGAAGAAAGGAAGATGGATGGAAGCTGCAACATCAGCTGGGTGGAAGGCAGGGCTGCCCGATGGTCTTATCTCACATGATTAATGTAAGGCTGTTTGCCACGGCGAGCACTATAGCTGCCTTGTGGCTGATGGCAAACTAAAAGCAGACTTGGAGGCTGGTTTTGCTTTGCGGACGTGGTTGGTAGGGTTCCACCACAAGTGTAACAAGCTCAAACCCATCCCCGGGGCTCATATTTGGGATCAAAAAGAAAGGTACTGTCTGTTCGGTTCACTTCTTAGAGGCCATGCAAGCTAATCTTTTGCCAAAATGGAAATTTCTGTGAATGTTATAATTGAATAACCGCCTTCCACCCTTCGCGAGAGAACGGGAACAAGCACAGGATCAGAACCCCTTGAGGAAGCCCTCTTGAAAACTCCACCGTGCCTGTGGGTACCTCTGCAAGCAGGCCTTATTTAAACTCTTTGGAGTTATTTTGAAATGACCCTTTTATCAAATAATGGAGAGCAGAATATGTATGACCTGCTGGTTTTAGAGTCCTTTTTCTCTCTGAATGCCGTTCAAGCTCTGGAGTGTGTTATGCAGTCCCTCTTATGTTATGCAGCCTGGAATAATCTTGCATGGGAATGAAGTGGATCTCAAAACAGTTCCTCGTTTTTTCTGCTCATTTCAATAAATCTAAACAAGAGCAAGAGATTTTTGCTGAAATTCTATTGCCAGAAAAATGTTCCTACCTTATTTAAAAGTCCAAGCTGGTAAGTCTATGAAGATGTCTTCAAAATATTAAACTTCCGGTTATAATTTTTTAATTCAAAATTAGAGTTGACCAGATGTCCTGGTTTCAGCAGGGGTAGAGTTAATTTCCTTCCTAGTAGCTGGTACAGTGCTGTTTTGGATTTATGATGAGAACAAAGTTGATAACACACCGATGTTTTAGTTGTTGCTAAGTAGTGCTTACACTAGTTAAGGACTTTTCAGCTTCCCATGCTCTATCGACTGAGAAGGCTGGAGGTGCACAAGAAGCTGGGAGGGGGCACAGCCAGGACAGCTGACCCAAACTGGCCAAAGGGACATTCCATACCATGTGACGTCATGCTCAGTACATAAAGTGGGGAAAGCTGGCCGGGGGGGCCGCTGCTCAGGGACTGGCTGGGCATCGGTCGGCGGGTGGTGAGCAATTGCACCGTGCATCACTTGCTTTGTGTATTATTATTATGATTATTATTATTTTATTTCAATTATTGAACTCTTTTTATCTCAACCCACAAGTTTTTCTCACTTGTGCTCTTCCAATTCTCTCCCCCATCACACTGGGGTGGGAGGGAGTGAGCGAGCGGCTGCGTGTTGCTCAGTTGCCGACTGAGGTTAAACCACGACAGCAGAAAACTTTGATTAGAAAGGCATTTAAGGGAAAAATAATTTTTTTAAAAAACAGCATTTTCCTGGGAAAAATTTATTTTTTGCATAAGCTTGAAGTGATTCACGGTGTTCTGTGAACTATCATGAATTGTCTTGAGTCTGGAGGGTTCAAGGAGTCCTGGCTTGTTTTCCCTTTCCTTTCTTCTCATGGGACAGGGTCTCTAGAAAACGGTATGTCCCATCGGACAACACATGCCTCCTTCTGGACATGTTATGCAGTGTGCTGTGGAGGTCACACCACCCTGAATTTGTTCCAAACTCTTGCTCGCAGAGGTCAATCAGGTAATCATCAAGCCTGAGCTGGAATTCCCAGGAAGCAGTGGAAAATATCAAATGAACTTACTGACAAGATCAACTCGGTGTGTTAAAACAAAGCACCCTGACTCTGCAAATGCTGAAGTGATTTATTCTGATCTCGCTCAGAATGATACGTCTCAGCTTTTGCCCTGGCATGGGATGAAAAGCAAGGGTTTAAGGCCAGCATTTGCTGCAGTCTGGGCCTTTGGGGCTTAGCTCAGCTCAGCTCGGCGGAGCAGTGCATGGGGGAGCGTCACTACAACATCATCCCTCACCTTTGCAGTGCAGACTGGGGCGAATCCAAACCTCTAAAGGTCGCTGAGCTTTCCTCAGGGCTCAGTTATCAAAGAACCTGTAACTTGTGATGATGCCCTGTGCCTGGCAGGGTGATAAACATCTATGCTTGGGGACGCTGGGTCTGCACTTCAGCTTGTACAATGGTCATGCAAGAAATCGTCTCTCCCAGGACCCCTACAGGGACCAACCCTTCTCCTGCTTACTTGAGTGACTGAAGTCAGTGTTCATCCAGAAAATGCAACAGAAATAGTTACTGGTTTTCAGTTAGCAGTTACCCAAATTCCAGTGCCTTGGGCATGCAAAACTGAACAGATTTGAGCCTTTGCTTTTTTTAAAACAGCACCCAAAAAGCTCCCTTCTGGAACTTTCATCAGGATCATGTAAGTGGTACTTCTAGAGCTTTGCCTAATGCTTTTTTGCTATTTTCCGTCTCTTGGTGGTGTGTGTCTGCTGTGTATTTTGCTTTGATATGCTGCTGAGAGCCACTCAGCTCACTGTCTCTGCATCATCATTACATCTGCAGTGGGAAGTCCTGTGACTGAATGAATCAATATCGCAGATGGCCTAATTTTAGGGAGGTAGATTTAATTAGTACAAGCCATCATTGATACTGCGTTTTTCCGTTGTTAGGCCAAATATATCCAAAATTGTCATTGTCTGCTGACTGGGACTCAGTGCATGTGTTAACAGTTTTCTCAAGCACCCAGAAAATTGAGCTGATCCAACTATTATGAGCCAGTTTGGCTCTCAGTGGCAAAATTCCCAGGGCTGGACAAAACAGATGGAAGTAAGGGGAAAAACTGAGTTTTGGACTGCAAAATGTTAAAGCCATTGGTCTGTGTCAGCATGATGCTTAGCTGTACTTAGTCCCATTAGGCTAATGAGGTCTTAGGGTTACATCTGCACAGACTTTTTTGCAGGGTGCGGTGCTTAGGATTTGTGGCTCTGTTATTCTTTGCACATGGTCATTATGGCAACAGCTGCTTTTAAATAATGCATGTTTGTTTGCATGTTTTATGGGTTTGTCTTGAAGATGTGGATCTCCCTTAAAGCAGGTAATAGAGGTATGCAGAACAGAGTCTGATTCTATTTCCCTCTAAGAAAAATCAAGAAAAAGTCCCTAAAGCTCTTTGAGACCTGCAAAGCCAATGTTCACTCCCTCGAGGTGAATGGAGCACAGCAAGAAAACACCAGGCAGAGGGAGGTCCTGATGCAGAAAGTGTGCTGTCCTTCATATCTGAATCAGAGCAATACTGAACACTGTCTTCAGCTTGCTTATGTCCCCACTTTCCTGGTATCAGCACCATTGACACACATGAGTTTTCATCAAGGATTGGGTGGGGAGAACTTTCTGAACAATCTCTTCTTGGAAACATTGCCTAAAAGAGGATTGTCTTAATGTGTTAACTTTATAATATTATAATATTATAATTTTATACCTTCATATTATAAAGGAATAAATGGACAGGACTCACTACACTCTAACATACTTACTCTAGGATCTTTCAATTTAATTAATGTGTTATTTGGTTTGATTCCTGGGGCATGCCTTGGCACATGCATGAAACAGCTGGTTTCTCTTAGTGAAGGAGATGCCAGTCCTGTTTCTGCCTCAAAGCTGGCCAAAGTTTCAGGGCAGTCCATCCCAGATCTATCTTCTTCCTTCGGGTGGCCTTCAGGGCAGAGAGATCAGAGTCAGGGGGCCAACGGGAGGGTGAAAGTGTGTCTTTAGTCCCTGCTGCCCTGGAGTGGCACGGAGCAGTTCAGCCTTGCAGTCTGGCCACCCTGGGCATGCAGACAGCAGACACAGCCTGCCCAGAGCCTTGGGAAGCCCTGTCCCTCCCAAGCCCTCAGCAAAGCAGATGTATCTGACAGGGGAGGGCATCAAGAAAGCAGAAGGGAGACCTTCAGGAGAGAGCAGGCTAGTGTGCAAGGTCAGCACTGACCACTGCATGCACCCTCCTTTGGGAGGTGCACCCAGGGACCAGGGTTTCTTGCCACGTGTGAGGTCTGGAAAGTGTCAGGTGCTTCTCTCAAAGACCCCTCCAAACCATGCTATGCAGCCCCAGTACAACGCTGTTGGTCCACGTGGACACCACAGGTCAGCACAGTACAACAAACCCAGGGCACGCAGGCTATACACCCAGATGGGGGTGGTCAGTACGAAAATCAGGTACAAAGGTCTCATTTGAGAAGAGGGAGATCACCATCGCATGGTGCTGTTGCAAACTGAAACCTGATTTGGAAAGTATCCTATCTGGTGTTCATACATTGATTGGCTTCAGTGTCCAACTGTGGTACCTCTGTGTCCGTGTTCCCCATACCCCTTGCCAGAGGAGCAGTAAAATACGTGGAGTAAAATTACTAGGAAGAGTCTCATGGGAGTTCATGTGCAGGGATTTCACTAGTCAGCAGCTGTAGCATTACCCAAAAAATTCTCACTAAGGGCTATGAATCAACCCAAGAAACTTTCACATCCAGGAAACCAAATGGCTGTAAGTGTCCACTGCCTGCAACGAGCTGTGCTACGGCTCTTAACCCTGGTGTGGAGAGCAGATGTCCCACCCAAAAGGTACAGCATGAGTGGAGGGAAAAAGAAGGTAGGAGAGCGATTAGATCAAAACCTTTTCTTCCATAACTGAGCAGCAAAAGGAAGAAATCAGTTTTCTGAATCATGTTTAAACTTTATTCATGGAAGCCCAGGGCCTTCTTAACATGTAAGGCAGGAATAGCCTCTAGAATTTGTTTTCCTCTTTTAGAGAAGTCTAAAATTGGCTGCTAATTGATTCTTATCTGTGCTGGCCAAAAAAAAATCCACAGATTATTCACATTTGACTTAATTTGAAAAAATGTACTGTCACTGGCATGATTGTTAATTATCCTTGTACTCAGTTATGCAAATCAAGATCCTATGACTTGATCAAAGTTGGATAAGCTGTATCAGGGAAAAGATGCTTGTTTGCCTAAACCTGTGGTCTTATTCACATACAGATAACAGCGTATAGCAGGGGTTTGACCTTTGACAGGATGAGTCTGACCATGCTGCTATTTCAGAGCAATTAGCACTTTTCCTGCCTTCTGACAAAGGCAGCAAGGCTGGCTGCTCTCCCATCTCAGCAGATGGAAAAGGGTCTGATGGTACCATTTTCATAGGACCTGGCTGGGAAAAGGGAGATGGACACGTTCAGCTGCTCAAAGAAGGCCTTGTGTTCTTCACTTCTTTTTCTCATGTCCTAATCTCATTTATCACCTTTCCTCCCTAATCCTGAAACAGCATCCCAGCGAAAGGGAAAAGAGGTTGAGTGATGCAAGGGAGAAAGATCCGGAAAAGAGCCCTGGAAGTGTTTTCCCTTTGTCTGAGGAAAAGGGCAGAGTTCCCTCAGCAACACAAAATGCAGAGATGTGCTGAGACAAGATAGGAGACGGAAAGGAGGAAGAAATAATGAGTGGAAAAGTTGCACTGGGGCTACGTTAATATAAGAGGTGAAGACACAGATGCGATCGGTGTGGTAATGAAGGGGAACCTGCTGGTTGTGGGGTGGAAGTGACCAGTGAGATGGAGAAGGGGCAGAGGCAGGGAGCCAGCAGTGAAGACACTAATTTTGGTGTCCTGAGAGAAGTCAAAGCCCGTCATCCAACCCAGCAGCTGTCTCTCCAATGTGTCTGATTTATCTTGGTGGGATCGCCTAGCTGTGGGAGACCAGAGCATCATCATGTTAAAAATGCATAAGGGTTGGCAAAACTGCTTTTATCAGACAGAAAGTGTGTTGCAGGTGGGAGAAGCAAAATCAAAAACTAAAACAGACAAACAAACAAAACCCAGCATAGGACAAATTTAAAAAACAAAAAATCACAGCATTTTAATTTTTTTAATCCTGTGAGTAGGTCTAAGAACATAAACTGAAAATGAACTTAATAAAATCTCACACTGCAGAGAACAAGTGGAAAGGACCCACTGAGGAATACTTTTATCAGATCCTGTGATTTTTGAGCCCATGTCTGTTTTTGAATCTTTGGATATGACAACTCTGGGGTTACATAACTCTGAGAGACACAGGAGAAAACTGAGTCATCCTCACAAACAGATAAATAAAAATGTTGAAGGCTATTTACCTCAGCAATGCTGTATATACATCAGAAGTGACTTGGGCAGTCAGTATGTAATTTTTTGATTCAAAATCTTCAGTCTAATCAAACTTTTTTTTTTTGCTTCCTACATGAAATATTCAAGAAGTGACTTGCCTGAAATCACTCATTAATGGTTGTAACGAAGTGCATGGCAACCTTAGAAAGCAAGGAAAACGTGATAAAGCCCAAGGATTTTCACAGCTGTCAAAGTGCTAGTGTTCATTAGGATTTGTTGGTCGTGGATACCCTTGGACCTCATCCAGGGCTCACTGAGCTAATGCGAACGAGGTGCATGGATCTGGGATCAGGCCCTGCATGCCAGCCGGTGCATTGCCTGTCTCTGGAGATGGCTAAGATGATCATCCAAAATTTGGCTGAGGTGCAAGCCTCCAGCACTGGTTTAGCTTGGACACACCCAGGGTCAGTTATTTAAACAGAATCACCAGAATTTCGGGAGGTTTTTCATCAAGAAATGGGGGCAGGAAATGAAGATATTTTGAACAATATTATCTGGAGAGAGAACGTGTCTTTTGAGTAATCTGATGTTTCAGGTTTCTGCCAGGTAAGTCCACCAGTAGAATGAGCTGCAGTTTTTGCAGGATTTTAACCACATTCCAAACATCTCTCATCCCATCTTCAGATGTGATGCAGAACCTGAAGTGGTAGAGCAGGGATCTGGTGGTGGAGATGAGAATAAAACCTTCCTCTCCCTTCCAAAACCCAATAGCCTAATCCAGGTTTCTTGTCATTTTTCTATTATTTTTTTCCCCTTCCCTAAATGTATGAGATCATTTGCTGCAGAGCTCCTTTAATAGGTGTGAGACCTGTAGGGCTTTGATCACAGGAATACAGTCTCACAAGAAATTTATCCATAGGTAAGTGAAATCATGAGTAAATGCTTGAAAGCAAGAGTCTAAATGTACAAAAGGCTCTAGAAAGCAAAGCCCTCATATTTTCTGCAAGAAAGAGCAGGCCCAGGCCCATGAGTCTTGCCAACTCCAACGGTCCCACAGCAAAGCAATCACTTGCAACTTGGGAGCAAGTGGGAGCTGCACATGCTTAGAATCTTTGAAGATCACATCTTTAACAATATCAGATCAAAAATGTTCCTACAAGTCTATATAATTGGTTCTTCACTGTTTTTTTAAATTTTTCTTATTTAAACTGCCATAAATGAGAACTTGGCCTGGGGTTCTTCAACTAGAGTTCAAATAAAGAGTAATATTTGATATGAAGTAGGACCAAAATCAGCTCACTTTCCCAGAGTGGCTTGGCTATGTACTGTCAAAAGAATTAACGCTCACTGCTAATTAGGCAAAGGGGAAATGTCACTGAACACACCGTGAAGAACGTATTCTTTTTAAGCAGCCTTAGTTAAAACACCTCCAGTAGGTATGCTGTAAAGGCACGGTATCAGGTAAAACAGACCCAAGAGTTATAAAAGGTATCCTACAGATCCAAATCTTACAAGTCATTAGTTACATCCTCTTCTGGACAACCTTCCATCACCTGCATTTGACTCTATTTTGCTAAGATTGCTGCAAAGAATTCTTTTACTTCAGAAAAAGAATATATTGTCAATCTGCTAAAATTATTTGGTTATGTTCACCAACTATTTATGGCTTTGCATAAATAAGCAATTAAATCTAACCTTTCAAAATGTCTGGTGTAAACTGTGTGAAAGCTGTTCTAACAGTTGAGACCAACTAAATTCAATACAATCATAAGCCATCAGAAAAGCCTCTGATAATCCTATTACAGGACTACACATAATTCTTGCAGGTAAACATGACAGTGGTATATTTGGGCTGTTGACCTGTCACCTTTCCCTGCCTTTATTACTGTAAAAACAGGCAGGACATGATCATCCCTTCATTTTTTTTGACTTTTGGCTGAGGCAAAGCTCAGCTCAAGCATAAGATGCCTCCAAACTGTTTTCCAGTAGCTCAGTTGCCCAATTTCACATAAAGCTAATAATAATGAAAATTCTATGAAAATAAATTTAATATAAAGCAATATTTGCTAACAATCTCGTTAATCAGGCTCGTGCTGGCTTGTCTGTAAGTGTCCCACAGAGCTGTGAACATCCAGCCTCTGAAGCCTGGGGAAGTCACCCGTCACGGGCCCCCCATCAGCACGGTCCCAGCCACTGCAAGGAAAGCAGGCTCTGAGCTGGTTTTCTTAAATTTTGCATACTGCAATTAAGGCATTTAGGATCTTTCCTTCCCTGCATTTTCACCTCTCTCTTTTCTTTTAAAATCACTGATTGTACTTAGTGAGCCTTCTACACCCCGGCTTACTCCATTAGCTGAGAGGAGAGGTTGACTCACCCTCTGCTAATTGATGCATCTCCTGTATTATATAAACAGTCAGGAAATTTGAAATATAGCATTGCTAAGGGATTGTTTATAATATGCTAGCACAATTTTTTGCTTTAGCCAATTAAATTTTCTTATCCTGTCAAACTGTGTAAAGCCCTTTGTTTGAGTTACCCTTGAGTCTAAATTATTCTCTGTTTTGTGTCCTGTGCAATCCTTGAGTACGATAATGCCATTTCAGCCACAGAGTGACATACACCAGTGTCGAAGTTGACCCCACATTTCTATACATAAATCAAACCAAACATAAACCTGCACCTGGCTCTTAGGAATTACTTTAAGCCCCTAAGTAAACTCCCTGCCATTTAACATTGACAATTAATGTCCATTACTCTTTTTAAGTAAAACAGTCAATTAAATTCATCCTATTAATGGGACTGTATCTGCTAAGCAATGTAATAAATATAATATACTTTCAAGGAATGATGTCAGTGCTTTTTCTCATTAGCTTTTTTATTCTCTAGAAAGCTTTCCCCCCCACACTGGTTGCAGGCTGCCTCTTTCTCCACACTCTCATCTGCGTTGATGCTGCTATTGTGGCAGTTGCCGAATGTGGGGGCCACCATCCAGGAGAGCTGTGGAAGGGTTTGGTAGTGATGCACACAGTCACCATGCTCCTCCCCGGACTCCCAGCTTCTGTACTTCCAGCCTAATCTTTGCCTTTCATGCTTTGCTGCTCCCGGCTGGGTTTGTCAGACGCAAACAGGCTCAGCACATTTCTCTCCTCCCTTTCTTTCTTTCCTTCCCATTAGCAGGCTTCAGGCAAAGGTTCAGCTCGTACAGGACTTCACTTCTGTTAAGAGCTGTTCTGCATCTGTCCTCAGGAAGTGCAAACCTTTTATCTCAAGGCAGGGCAACTGAACACTCAGAAAAAAAAACCCTTTCAGTAGGTATATGTCACAGCTTTAATTGAATCCCTGTCATTTCAACAGGGTCTTTCAACAGCTTTGTGGACCCAGTGAGCTGATGAAAACTTGAGCTGGAAAAAGAGCTTAGTGTGGCTGCTAGCCAGGACAGCTCTCCCACACGATACATGTCCCCTCATTGTGTTAGACACAATTAACTGAAACAGCAGCATCTCATTTGTACGAGTGTGGCTATTGTGTAAAAAAGCCACATGACTTCATGCAAGTGCAAGCTCGTGTTTGTATCTTGTATAAGACATAATTCTGAGTCATGGAGCAAAGCCTTTCTTATTTATAGAATCACAGAATCATAGAATAGTTTGGGTTGGAAACTATTCATTCTCCCAGTCCCCTCTCCCCAGTTCTGCGGCTTGGGTGGTGAGGCTCGAGCACTTGCCGCTGAAGACCGAGGCAAAAAAGTCATTGAGTACCTCTGCCTTCTCCATGTC
>NW_008825109.1:3347220-3364963 GCF_000699105.1 Pygoscelis adeliae | reverse complement strand
CGGCAGGGGGGTTGGACTAGATGACCTTTAGAGGTCCCTTCCAACCCAAACTATTCTATGATTCTATGATTCTATGAAAAACATTTCTTTTTTTTCTAGATATGTGTGTATATGTAGTGTATCTGTACATAATATATAACTTCCTATTGCCCGTCCTTGGAGGCATGCTCCAGGGCAAGTTCTTGTTTCCAGCTAACTCAGTGTCTGGTATGACCAGACATACTCTGCCTGGTCCCCTCTGGTCCTTAGGCAAGTCCTCTTTGCCTGCCGGTATCTGATCCTCAGTGCAATCTTTTGGCCTCTCTGCACAAGATGGAGATCCTCAGCTTCAGGCTGCAATCTGCTACTCATTCCATCCTTCAGACTCTGAAACTATCTCTCCTGGAGCAGGAGGGACATGGCTCCAAGGAAAGGCACCGTCTCCCCAGCCTGGAGCAGACACCTGCCCAGCCAGCCGTCCCACAGGAATATGGTTCAATGAGTTGTCCCTCATACGTGCTTCATGGCATCTAAGAAAGATCCAAGAAAGGTTGAAACAAAAACCACTGACATTTAATTTTTACCTGGAACACATAGTTTCTGAAATGAAATAGACTTAGTACTGTAGCTGTGAACCAGACATCTGTAACAGCTATGAAGCCGGAAGAGTCCGTTTCATAGAGTGGCTGCTTTGGCTTCCTGAGAGTCCCGGTGGGACAAGGCAACCCCTCAGCTTTGGGACAGTCCAAGATTTTCTATAAAACCTACCTCACTACAGAACAGCCCATGAATTTCTTCTTTCATTTGCATGATCAAAAAGCTTTCACTTTTTATTTAAATTCCCATGCAAGGCCTGATTTAACTGAATTTTTATTTTTTTTTTTAATTTATGCTGGTACTTTCTGAATTCCAGGGTGTATTTCTTGTTCTTCAGAGACTCACTTCATATTCCATTCTTTTGGAGGTGAATATTCACCTGATTCTGTAATAGTCACCTGCAGTCAACAACAGCAGCTCTGTTCTTACAAGCATTTAACCCTTGCTTGAGATTCATGTTCCAAATGTTATTTGTATTTTTGACTTAAAGGAATATCAGGTTCTCTTCACATTCAAGACCTTGATCCCATCTGCACACTTGGCTGAACTAAGCAGGTCCTTTCATTTCTCAGAATATTCTCCTTTCGTTTCTCAGGACATTCTCTTTTGATCTGGTCTTGAAGAACAAGAGGCATTTACACCATGTCGTGTTACTAAATTACAGACATGGAAGAGCTCAGTATTCAGTCTGCCTCTGAATACGTGAGTAGCAAAGGAGGAGGGTAGGGAAGAACTGGGACACAGTTGTTCTTTGTCTCTTTGCCTCTTTGCTGCTTGGTGTCCATGAGTTAGGCTACTTCACCTAGAGCAGAATATAAACAATAGATGGAACTGAGGGAGTGTCGGAGGCATGCCTGGGTTGACCAAGTAGATCATCAAAACTTGTTAATAGAGTAGTCTCCCTGGGTTAATAGAGTAGATATGCTAAATTAACTGGGGCTTCCACAACAGCTGGAAACTCAATTAATTGGGAGATCTGTCGCTGAGGCTGTCCTCAAACCCTGGACAATTTCACCCAAAGCCACCCGATGTTCTCACTGTGCACCTCTGAAATGGCTCCTCTCAACCATATCGTAAAATTAGTCCTGTGCTTATCTTGAAACAGTGGTTTCCCTGCTGTCTGCAAGTGTTACTCCCCTGCCATCCTCTTGGCCTGCTGGTCACCTCCCAGGGTGTCCTTTGGAGGTTCAACCCTCTTTGAAGGCTGGTGGCTTCTTCTCCTGTTGGCACACCCATTCTAAGGAACCTCATTAGTAACACAGTTTCAATGACCATTTCTGTGATTACTTGCATAGTTAAATGTCTTTTCCAGATGCGTCTTCAAAATAAAACTCTGGTCCTTCTTTCTGGCACTGCGCACAGAGGTTTAGCACCCAGCTCAGACTCTTCTCCAACCTCCTCTCTCAGCTACTTTAGGTAATAGCACCGTCTTGACTTTTGCTCAGGTTGAAACTGAATGTGTGTCTGTGGTGCTGTCTTGCATTGCTCTTGCTCAGACCTTGACAAATTCGTTTTGCCATTTTCATAGCCATGAAGAATGCTGCTGCTAAAAATAATTTCTAAGCTTGCCATTTTAACCATGCCAAGTCTTCCTGCACATCTGCCTACTAGATCATTTTCGTTTATTACATCCAGTGACTTCAAGCCTCTTTAGGATTTACCTCTACAGACATTGTAATATTTACTGACAGTCATCTATGTAAGTCTTCTTTTATTTTGAATGAATGTTGTGGTTTAACCTCAGTTGGCAACTGAGCACCACGCAGCTGCTCGCTCACTGCCCCCCACCCGGTGGGATGGGGGAGAGAATGGAAAAGCACAAGTGAGAAAAACTCGTGGGTTGAGATAAAAACAGTTTAATAATTGAAATAAAATGATAATGATAATATGATGACGATAATAATAATACACAAAGCAAGTGATGCACAGTGCAATTGCTCACCACCTGCCGACCGATGCCCAGCCAGCCCCTGAGCAGCGGCCCCCCCCGGCCAGCTTTCCCCAGTTTATGTACTGAGCATGACGTCACATGGTATGGAATGTCCCTTTGGCCAGTTTGGCTGTGCCCCCTCCCAGCTTCTTGTGCACCTCCAGCCTTCTCAGTCGGTAGAGCATGGGAAACTAAAACGCCCTTGGCTAGTGCAAGCACTGCTTAGCAACAACTAAAGCATTGGTGCGTTATCAATTTTGTTCCCGTCCTAAATCCAAAACACAGCACTGTACCAGCTACTAAGAAGGAAATTAACTCTATCCCTGCCGAAACCAGGACAATGAACTAGCAAAAAATGGCAATTTTCATCTAGTTAAGCATCATCTAGCAGATATAATAAGAACGATGTCATCAAACTTAAGCTCTCCTTTCAAAGAAAGATTTTATATTGGCTTAAATAAATTTGACGTCTGGATAAGATCAACTGATTTTTTTTTCTCATTGCAGCTTTCAGATATCACTTATTTTCAAGATAGCAGCTATGACAAACCAAAGGAAATCAGAAAAATTGGGGGACTTCTACTGCTGAGTGTGGAAAGAATATTTTTTGCACTGTTTCTTTAAGGTGAGCGTATGTGTTAGCCAAAAAAATTCTTCATAGGTACCTTTGTCATGTGCATAGCCGGTTCCCATATTGTCTGCAGAGCAGGGTGAAGAATTGCAAAGCAGGAGAGGACACATCCAGCCAGCTGAGAGGCACGTCGAAGTGTCCAGCACATACAGGAACGCTGCTGCCCTCCAATACACCACTAACTGGCATTATCTTGCTAAGATAATTTTTTCTCTATTGAAAGATAAGCCTATTTATTGTAGAGAATCTATCTTCATAAGGAAAAAAAAAAGCTTTTTATGTTTTATCTATGGCTGGTGAAAGACAGGACTATTTAATTTGCTGTCCAAATCCAGTGAATTCTTTGCCACACTGCTTGACTTCTGCAGCAGCCCCTTTGTCACGTTGTGCACGCAGACTCCTAGGGAAAAAAGCTCTTTGGTACAAGGACAGCAATGCTTTTGTGATCTGTTTGTTTTGAATGTTCTCTTACACCTGCAAGTCAACCAGAAGCAAGTGAAAACCTTTTTCCAAATAAACTAGAGTAAGTCTAAAGGCAATGATCATTATCTTTATTGATACTTATAAAACCAAACCTATGTTCCTTTAAAATCCAGTGCCTTCTCTTTTGGGGTATATCTTACCTTGGTCATATAGCCATTGTCATAATCCATGTGAGGATCCTTAAATCATTCAAATTTGGAAGGGATTTCAGAAGGTCTCGTGTTCAAAGCAGGAGTTCAGACTAGGGCCCAGAACTGGATGAAGTATTCTAGATATGGTCTAACTGAGTGCTCAAAGGGCATTTACTCAGCCTAATTACTTACCTCAGTCTCTGGCTCTGTTCCCGTTGACACAACCCAGGATGCTGTTAGCCTTCATCCCTGCTGAGGCACGCTGATGGCTCAATGTTTGGCCCACTGCTCACCAAGACCCCCAGGCCCTTCCAGCAGAGCTACTCCCCAACTAGTCAGTCCCCAGCCTGCACCTCTCCTGGGGGTCAGTTCTTCTCCAGTGCTTTGCGTATGTCCTTGCTGAATTTCATGAAGTTCCTATTGACCCATTCCTCCAGCCTGTCTAGGACCTCTGGATAACAGCCCTGCCCTCCAGCATATCAACAGGACCCCTCAATTTCACATCATCCTCTGACTTGATGAGGGGGCATCCTGTCTCCTCCAGGTCACTGATAAAGATATTAAATGACAGGTCTCAAGACAGATCCCTGGGGAATTCAGCTTGTAACCATCCTCCAGGTAGAGTCTGATGACCCATTAGTCATTACCTCAGTTTTTCATCCATCTGGTTGTTCACTGCTCTAGCCTGCAGTGTCTCACTGGATACAAGGATAGTATAGGAGATAGTATTGAAGGCCTTGCTAAGATCAGCACAAATGACATCCACTGCTCTCGCCTTCTCCACAAATCTATTCTTTTCACCACAGAAGGCAAACAGGTGGGTCAGACATGATTTACCCATAGCAAATCTACACCTACTGCCCCCAGTTCCTCCTTCTCCTTCATGTGCCGAGGAACAGCTTTCCAGAGGAGATAGTCCATGATTTTCCCAGGAAATGTGGTGAGGTTGACCTGTCTGTAGCTTCCTGGTTTGTCCTTCTTGCCCTTTTTAAAGGTAGGTGCAAAGCTTGTGTCCTGGTTTCGGCAGGGATAGAGTTAATTTTCTTCCTAGTAGCTGGTACAGTGCTGTGTTTTGGATTTAGGATGAGAATAATGTTGATAACACACCGATGTTTTAGTTGTTGCTAATTAGTGCTTACACTAGTCAAGGACTTTTCAGCTTCTCATGCCCTGCCAGCGAGAAGCTGGGAGGGGGCACAGCCAGGACAGCTGACCCAAACTGGCCAAAGAGACATTCCATACCATGTGACGTCATGCTCAGTACATAAACTGGGGAAAGCTGGCCCAGGGGGCCGCTGCTCGGGGACTGGCTGGGCATCGGTCGGCAGGGGGTGAGCAATTGCACTGTGCATCACTTGCCTTGTATATTCTTATTCTTATTATTACTATTATTAGTATTATTATTATTATTATTATTATTATTATTTAGTCTCCCCCATCCCACCGGGGGAGGGCGGGAGGTGAGTGAGTGAACAGCTGTGTGGTGCTCAGTTGCCGACGGAGGTTAAACCACGACAGCTTGTCTTTCTGCAGTCACCACAGACCTGCCTCAAATCCTTTCTGAGATGCTGGAAATGGGCGTTGCAATGGCTTCCAGAGTTTCTGTGTGTCTGCAGGGCGGTCTTAAACTCTTGCGCCGTATTGAATTCTTTACTCACACCAGGTTCTCACACAAAACATATGTGAATGAAGCCTTTTGTTAGCTAGTTTGTTATCAGCATAGGTTCTGCACTTGTTATCCATACCTCCCTCACCTCTCAGTTGTGTTATAGCACTAAAATACACCTGAACTTGAAGATTTAAGAGTTTAGTAAATTCTAATCAGTAAGAAATGTTTCACCTCAGCCATTCTGGTACCACAGAGTAGTTGGCCCTCTGTCCTCTTCTCTACTCCAGCTTCTTATAAACCCAGGAATCAAGATCAAGGTCTTCCTCCTAAAAGCAAGGCAGTCCCTCACCTGATCTCAGAAAGTTTAAAAATCTGCTCACGATGAGACCATCGTGCCACTGACACAGCGGGATTCACTACAGCAAGGGTAACCTCACCAGTGTGAGGGAGAAAACTTCAGTTATGTGAGATAGATATGATGGAAGCTACAGATCGAGTTCCCTTGGAAACCTACACATCTGTCCAGTTGCTTTCTGCTATGAGCTGGCCTCTCCTAGGATAAATACCTAGTGCATAATATTTGTTTACACCTGTGTGTACATATATTAGCTGTATGCACTATATATGCACACGTGATGTTACAGATTTATGTAATGAACATGTATATATTTAATAAATTCTAATTTCAACCAGATGGAATAATCATGTTCTCAACATGTTTTCCAAGACTTTTTTTTGTTTTCTTGTATCTTTATTTTTGTCATAATTTTATGCTTAGTAAAGAGTATAGTTTTACTTGAAGACTTTGTTCTGATATATTTGCTGTTCTTCAGGTACTTCCTGACCATTAGAAAATGTCTGATTTAAGAGCAGCTGCTCTGATTTTGCTTTTAAGAAACTATTGCATGCCTAGAGTCAGATACCTGAATGTTGTACCGAATGCCAGTTTCCAGGTACTGTAGCTAGTCTCATGGCCAACATGAAGCATGATAATATACGTGATGCTGAATTGGCGCCTACTCTGGTTCCTTCCCCAGGGAATCTTGCACAAGCAGCATGTTCCTATGTGATTCAGAGTTATGTCTATCCCTGCTCCTGACATTTCCATCAGAAATGGTGTGACTCTGCCTCAATGTTACATGACACACACTTCGTTCAGCAAATCATGCTGAGCAATGGCTGTCCTCAGCACAGGCTTGGATGAAGTCTGTACGTGCCCAGTATCCTTTCTCTGAACACGCTCTTACTATCTTTCTCAAAGGGTCCTTTTCTCATTCAGAAGAAAGATTCAAGTGCAGACTCCTTGAACAAGAGCATGATGGATGCACTGCTTAGACCACTGACTGAAGTAGGGTATGGGATGGAAGTTAGGGGGCTCATAACTCTCATGCTGAGGGAAAGCTTTCCGTTCAATTAATGGAAGAGGCTGTGAGCATCGAGTACTCCAGCAGAGCCGGGTCCAGCCCCAGGGGCAGCTGCAGCCAGTGCCCAGGAGCTCCTGGTAGGTTGTTTCCCCAGGACATACTCACGGATATGCTGTCACAGATGTGCTTTCTGTCCCAGTCCCTATTTAAGTTCATGGGGAATATATCCATCTCTCTCAAAATACACATCAACAGATACCTTGCAGAGCTACAGTTATGGGTAAGTGATGTCTGTTTCTATCATGGTATTAAGAATACCCTTGGAGAGGGGAGGGAGAAGACCAGGAGCTAGCCCCACATTCGAATGCCTATGTGTACTGCTGGAGGCCAGGGGACAGCAGCCAGGTCCATGCGTGTCTGCTTTATTCCTTCCAGGGATACTGAGAACGGAGGTGTATTTACAACTTCTGGGTTATTCTTTGGAGTGGAGGCTGGCATGCCTTGTGTACCTCAACAGAGAATTGTATCCCATGTTGCTACCATATGATGTACTGAAAGCTCATAGCTGTAAATTTACAGATGTTTTTCCAAGTATGGATTTTTCTCCCATGGTGAAATGCAGTGGCAGGCATGCTCTGCTCCTTCAGCGTGTCCTCTAGGGCTGGGTGGGTAATGCAGTTTTATGGTGATTCACAACCTGGGGAGCAATATCGCAACTGAAACACCACAAACATAAGGTGTCTTGGCTGAAGAAGCACTGAAAGGAAACGCAGATGAGCGGTCTTTTGTTTGGGAGAATATTTTCTTATGGGAGCAGATATTTTTCTAGCTGTAGTTGCCAGAGATGTTCTTTATTACGTGAACGTGCCAAAAAATTTACTACCACTGTTAGACAGCTGTCACAGTGTTCAGATTTTGGATATGACAGTGTAGCATGAGTTTTATTTTCATCTGTGGGTAACAATGGCTGGGTAACATTCTGCAGTAGTACTGCATATAAATAATTCAGCTGCTCAGAGAGTTTTTTAAATAAAAATAGAAATTATTTAACATCATTTTTTAATTTAAAGTAAGACCAGTTACCCACTTTTTAAATTCTTGGCTCCAATTTAATATATTTTTTTTCCTTGTGTCTCTCTCTCTTCATAAACGACAAATACAGGATTTTTCCTCCAGGAGATATTGTGTTTGTATCGACATTGATAAAACCATTTTTTAAAATAATTTTTAATTAAATCAGCAGAATATCTCCTTCTGTCTTCTTTGTTGCTGCAACTTGCTCCAGCATTCACTGTATGATATTAGAGGAAGAAAAATAATTCTGTGGTATAAATACAGGATTATTATCAGAAGATATCAGTTCTCTGTGTGCTTTTTACAGTTTTCACTACACTTCAGAAATGCAGATAATATGTATTTACCAACACACAAGGTAGTTTGAGTTTTAATTTTCTTTGCTTAGATTTTTAGGCCCTTAAATAGTGGGCACTTTATTCAGATAAAGTACTGCTTCCCATCTGTTTTTGCAGGGTGCCAGTCTGATGGTACTGCTCTTTGATTTACCGAGTCATTAAATGCTGCGAGATGCTAGCTGGTGTTAACAATCACGCTCACATAGCTCTACCAAAAGTGGTTCAAATGGTTATTGTCACCTGGAGGCCATTTCCTCCAGTGCTGAAAACATCAAAACTGATTGTGTGAGCACTCCAGGCCGCTTCATAGCAAAGTCACTGTAAATTAACTCAAATCGTCTTCGGCCTCAGAGGTCAGGAAGCATTGGGATAAGGTGAAAACTGCCAAAAGGCAAGCTAAATTATACCCTGCAATTACCTTACATTTTTTTTACGTTACAATGAATAGAAAGCCCTTCTTAAGTCATACGGATTGAAAGAGAAAAATAAAAGATACAAGGTTGCCAGTAAGGGGACGAGGGGGGGAAGCAGTTTGAAAACATTCTAGGCACGGTCCCTAACTAAATGCTTAAGCTGACTTTGTTTTTAGCGGGATAGTTCTGGGGTGTGATGGCAAAGGCAGGATGGATAGTCAGAAGCAGGCTATGGAAAGAGAAATCCGAGGAAGGAATAAGAATCAGCGTGATGAGGAGGGGCATAATTCCAGCTCATGGAATGAACTGGCTTCAGAAACGGTGGGTCTGATAGCAAGAATTTCAAATAAATCTCTTGATTTGGGAGAGGCGATTGGGAAAGCGAGCCAGGCAATTGAAAGCACAGCTTGTTACTCATGTTTTAAGTGGCTGCCGACATTATTTATTTGCAAACTGCGAGTTTGTATTGCTCAGCTGCCCTAAAGGCGAGCAAGTATGCCTGTCACCCATGTCCCTGCCTTTGCACAGGCTCAGCAAAAGGCTGTCGGGGGCATGAGGTATCCTGAGTGCACGGGCTCCCCCCGGGAGCCCTGCCGTTATCTCAAAGGATGTACTGGCATTAAACGATGGGCCATGGAGCATATAGCAACTGTGGTGCCACAGAGCAGACTGAATTTGCCACTGGAGAAAAAAGCAATGAGGAGGAAAGGAGGACAGCTGCTGAATCTACTAGATTCAGCACAGAAAAACACACCAACAAATGCCTTTTACGCTGTTAATAATGTTCCACTCTATAAGCTTTTACAATTCTATTGCAAAAACATCAAATATCAATTTATTTGTATAATGCACTCACTGAGGTACATCATATATTTACTGGGCAGTTGAAGTTTATCGTGCTGCAGTCTGCAAGCTCGCTTCATGCCAGTGCGTAACTGGTGATGGGAAGGTTTTCCTGCTGGATCCTCAGCCCAGTCTGTAAGATGTCTCGAAGCAGGAAGGACCCCCTGCACGTCTGCATCGTCTTATTTACACCCATAAATCCAGTCTGATGCCTGTCTGACTGACTCAGAAATAGCTCAGAAAAATCCTATTTCTGCATTGAATTGTGCCAGTTATTCCCCCAAACGTGAGATGCTCCTCCCTTCCTCCTCCTTATTCTTTTTCAAATCTGGAAATTGTCTTCTTGGTTGCAAAGGGAATTTTCTGGTTTGCACATCCTTGCCCTGAAGGTGAAAAATGAGGTATGTTCAACTTGCGCTCTTGTAAGTGTGCTCATCCCTTCTCTTTGCATTACATGCACACGTCCTCTGCAAGCTCTTTCCAGTAATCCACAACCCAAGTGGAAACCCTCCTCCTCTCCTCAGACCCTGTTTCAGCCCATTTGTTCTCATGAATAACTCTCTGGTTAATGGCAGAGCATTCCCATCCCTGTCAAGGAACAGATGGTTGGAGTTCATAACTACGTGATGAAAGCAAACTCTGTTTATGACAATGTGTAACTTTGATTCCTAACTTAGGGTGTGTTCTAACTACATTTTCCATTTGCAGCTCTGTGTTTATTTCCACATTCAATTCTAAATTGGTTCTACCATCAATATTAAAATGTCATCTTTTCAGCTGCTCAGCTGGATTCAAGAATCCCACTTCTTGTGGTTGTCATGGACCAGTATTGTGTTTTCGATTTATGACCATATATTATAATACAGAGGAACCAACATTACCCTAGTAATGCTTTGTTTAACTGACATTATTATGACATGTAAGAAAATAGGAATGATAGTACAATCTATTTGACCATAAGGAAATAATTACTAGAGCAAGATGCAGACCACACAAACCACTCCTGATCTCCTCTCTCTTTCTTCCTTCTGCCCAGTTTTTCACGGCGATGAGCATGCCTGCAGGCTAACTCCAGCTGTCATGGGACCTTCCGTGCTATTCGTAGGAGTAACTATTGATTTTAGGATGATAGAAGATTGATCACTGCTGAGTCTGTGTGTGGAACTGAGGCACCAAAATCCAATTTAGGGAGGTTTCAGGCAACCTGTGATGTGATCCTTTAGTTATTACTGAAAAGCAATATTTTGTTTGTATTTTTCAGGTAATCTCTTGTGTCTATCACAAAGTTTGGTTTCATTCATCCCATTCCCAGAGGATAGTTGTGTTTAGTCTCTTATGCCGGCTGATATACATGTGCATATATATACACACACACGTTATGTGTATGTATGTATACATATGTTATATATATACATATATACACATATGTTGCTTTTTTCCCAGTAACTCAGAGCAATTAAAGAATGTGCTTTGTAGTTGGAACAAAAGATTCAAGAAACA
The DNA here is from genome assembly GCF_000699105.1 of Pygoscelis adeliae. Taxonomy (NCBI): domain Eukaryota; kingdom Metazoa; phylum Chordata; class Aves; order Sphenisciformes; family Spheniscidae; genus Pygoscelis; species Pygoscelis adeliae. Next base: position 3,354,071 of record NW_008825109.1, on the reverse strand, counting down.
GCTGGAACAGTTTTCCTTTAAAACTTCATTTTTTACAAAAATCGTTTTTATTCTTTTGCCAACATATATTTCAATGGCATTTTAAAAGTCAAAATTTTCCATTTCAAATTTTGTTAAGGGCAAAATGTCCATTTTTGACCTTGTTCTTGATCTAGCTAACTTATATTCAAATACTGATTTTAAAATACTATTTTTCACACTGTCTATAACATTTTAATGCAAGCTTAATACTTACAGAATAATCCACATGATCAAAAATAAGGAAGCAATCACTAATCAAACTGAAGCCTTTCCTTGGTGCCAAACAAAAATGTCTGGAAAACCGTCGAGAAATCTCTGACAAGCATCAGCGAGGACCAGTGGTGGGAATGGAGTTGCAGAGCGGGCGGCTGCAGCACGTGCCAAAGCTTCTTAGGAATGCAGCTTCGGGCAGGAAGCCTGGAGCCAGGCTTCCCATCTCCCAGTCAGCCAGGGTGCCTGTGCTTCCTGAGAGCATGAGACCTTCCTAAGAGGCTTTTCCCAAGACTTGAGAATGACCTGTGAGCAGAGCTAAACTAGAAGATGTGGATAGAAGCTTGCAACCCCAGCCAGCCCTGCTTGCTGCAGGAGGAGAGCTAGGAGCAAAACTCTTCTGCGCATCCTAAGGGACTGTGGTCTTTCCAACAGGTACTTGCACAGGACTCCCAGCCTGATCCCTTAATCCCTTATCGTGATTCCCCTTCTCCCTGCAGTAAAACTCTGCTGGCACAAAGCCTTTCACATAAACCTCTCCTGCCATGTGGGGAAGTGTGATTTCTCCTTTTGGAGCACCGCGACAAAATCCTGCAGGCATCCTTTTTAAATTTGTCATTTATGAGTGACTGGCAGATGTCAGGGTGAAGGTCTAGAATATGATATTGTGACATGGCCCCAGGAGTAGAAGGTCTCAAGTACAAGGCTACAGTGCACAAATCATCAGCCAGCACTGACCATTCCTTTAACTTTCAGCACTTTGGGTCACAGGCTCGTAGGAAAATTCAGGCTGGAAGGCACCTCAGCAGGTCCAACCTCCAGCTCCAAGCAGGGCAAGCTGTGAGGTCGGACCAGGTTACTCGGGGCTCGTATTCAATCTTGTCTTACTTGTACTTTCCTTCAGATGTTGTTTGTTTCCAAGCTTCTTTATTTCCCCCAGTTTTACAGACCTGCTGTGTTTACTGTTGCCAGGGATGTCCATTCCTCTGGACTACCTCAGTGCTCATGTTGGCAACATCTTTTATTCTTTTTTATGAAGTGCCAGAACTGCAAACTGCTGTAGTCTGGCCTCTGCTCAGAGAGCTCTCTCAGAATCTCTCGTCCACCTGCCATGCCAACTGGACTACCAAAATTCATGACTTTTCTGTGCTCCCCTGATGGTGTTGGCTCAAAGAAAAAGATGGCAGAAGAAGGGAGCAGGTGTTTGGTGACAGCCCATGAAATCTTTTAATCTTGGGGCACAGGTTCAGATGTGACTGTCAGTGGAAAGTACGAGGTTTTCGTGGTAGCCCAGGTGATGAGCCAGTCCACTTTCTTACTTTCCATTAGCCCTTCCTGGTGTGCCATGCACTTCTGCATCACGTGCCATGCACTGGGCTCCCCAACAGCCCACGCTCTGCTCCACCACAGCCAGATTTGGCCTGTGCCCGTTCCTGCTCCCTGTGTATGCATGTCTGCGAAGGGGGAGATGGAACTAAAAACATGCAATGAAGTAACTGTTTTCTTAATAGCATGCATTGTACCTTTAGCAATATTTTTGTTCTACTAAGTTGAAACTAGTTTTTTTTTTTTTCTCAACATTTGAGAGGATTACGCATGAGGCTTTGAACATTAGGTGCAGTCAATATACTGTCACAAAAATAATTATCAAAGTTGTAGTACAAAATACTCCCACAAGTTTGTTTAAATGCAGAGAAAACCTTACTCTCGAATGTCCAATCTGCTTTTGATAGCAACAAAACAAAGGGAGTTCACAAGTCCCAGGTAAAATGTAACCTTTAAGAAAGTATAAAAACAAGTGGAAAATGTCAGCAAGCGTCCTCAAAACATCTGCTTGCACATTAGACGTGTTAAGAGGACCTACATGTGGAAATCAGTGATTTGTTGGCTTCTCTCCAGTACAATCTACTCTCCTATTGCCAACACAATAAGCACATCCACTTAAAAAGTTCTGACGGAAAAATATGCACCAGAAAAATATGCATCAGATAAATGTAGTTTTGATACAATGAAAGCATTTCTGCTGAAGCAAATTAATGTAAAAAAGGAAAAAAGTTGAAACATAATCTTTTGAGTGCCCTGCTTTGCTTCAAAATACAATAACAATTTTTGAGCCATTATTGTTAATTTATCTGTATATATTATGTAATATCTTTATATATATTATTTTAAATACATTCTGATTAGTATTATACAAGTGAAAGATGATACTATTTTGATCCAACTTTCTGAAAGTGTTTCAGTGTTATAAAAAGAAATGCTAAGTCCAAATGAAAATATATTTTAATTTTCTTTCCATGGAAACATAGAAATTTCAGCTTGACATCCAGATGTGGAAGAAAACCTGCTAAAAACAGCCAAGAAGAAAACTGGAATTTTATGTGCTAATGGATACCTGATTTCTGATTAGTTCCAGTAAGCTTCTGCAGGATGATGGAGTCTGAAAAAGACTGCATTTCTCAGCTATGCCAGCAGCAGCATAGCTGCACAGGTTGTCCTAGTAGCACTAATTGCCCTGATCCTTCCATTTCGGCTGCTACTTGCTGTCACCCTTTAAGGAGCCTCTTCTCCCATCTTTGCTCTTTGCAACACGAGTGTCCTATAATATAAACTCAATATAGATTAACATTGTACAAAGCATAGCTGATGAGCAAGTAGAAGTATTTGTTCCATTTTAAAGAAGGAATGGATTTTTTGTTTCCAATTAATTAATAATACTCATCATTTAATGAATGATGTTATTCATCACAAAGCCTGTGCATGAAATTTTTGCGTCAGAAATTTAGGCGATTCAGCCAGTGGATTAGACATGAAATTAATTCATGCACAAAGCCTTTAGGACCAGAATATTGAAACGATCTCTTGAAGATAAAAGCTCTAGGCACAATGAGCATGTCCTGCTGCCTAACTACAGCCATTTCCAAAGAGAAGAAAATTTCATGAGCAGCTCATGAAACTACTCTACAAAGAAGCTTTTCTTAGAGGATCATGGGTAGAATTTGACAAAGATAGCTACCTTTTCTAAATGCATCTTCTTTGACATAGAAAGCTGCACTCTATATAAGAAAAAGGAATTGGTGTCAACCAAGATGAATAATATAAAACTTTGATCCCAGGTTCAAACGATACCAGTAAAAGCACTATGAGCTGTATTTGTAGTGTTAGTGCCATGACAGTGAACCTATGATTTTTGCAATAATGTAGTAATTTAGGGTATTTCTTGCAAAACAAGAGATGTTGCTGAAATTAAAGTAGTTGGCTATACTCACTACTGAACTTGCTGCTCTTCAGAATTCCCTGGCTAAAGTATTGACGTGCCATTAATCATTCCATGGCTGACTTTTTCTCTTAATTTTGGTGAAAAGAGTTGTAGCTTTCCAGGAGTTAAGTCCTTATCTGGTATGTTCCATCATTCCTTCTCTGAAGATTTCCCTCATTTTTTTATTAATTAAAGAAAGCTAATTGTAAATTACCATATGGTGGACCAGAGCCAGAAAACATCATATATGAACTTGAGCATGTAAGGCAGTCAGCAGTATTTCTCTACTTTCATCATATGAATTTTTTCCCTTTCATTGCTGCCAACGTGAAATTCTTGCTGAGCTTTGTTCAGCTAAAGCTGTTTTGATGTGTACCCAGGTGAATGTTTAAAATCAGATGTGAAGGTTTAAAAACACAAGCTGACTCTAGGAACAGACTCAGTAGGAAGGAGCAGCTGGTTTGTGTGTGCATGAAGCTTTAAGGACACCAGGTCTAGGCACTGAATGGAGATGACAAGGGGCAGGGAGGAAGATGGACAAGGACTAGAGCTTGGAGCAGTTATAAAATGGCTTGGAGGAGCCAGGAAACTCTTCTGGATCTCTGAAGAGATTTTAGGCATAAAATTCAGAAAACAAACAGACACAATGGCTGACCAACTTATTACTGAATTTATTACTGAAATTACTTGCTGCACAAGCTTCCTGTATCCTTCCCTAGCCAGGGCATTGCACTGTGTATTTATGCCAGATATTTTAAGAATTTCACTGAGGCATCAGGGCTAAAATTGGCATCAGGGGAGGGCAGGGCCATGGTGGGGAGACATCTTGATATCAGTTATGCCAGGCTGATTACATCTCTCTGACACCAGAGGTGGGTTTTCAGCAACAGTCACAGTAGCTCCTGAAAAACATTCAGTTTTAATCTGGATGTGTCAAATCTGGAGCTTTCGTGTCTCAGCCACCAGAGAAATAATTTTCTCTAAGGATTTTACTCTCACCTCAGTTGTGTGTTTGATCAATAGACAATTACCGTGTCACCTGCTGCGTTTGCTTGGTGGCAGAGACAAATAGATGAATTTGTGCCCTCTCAAAGGGAGTTTCTCCTGCTCTGTTGCAAAACTTCTCTTTTGCTGGTACACAGTGAGCTCTACAGACTGAGAGCAAAACAAATCACACCTCTCTGCCTGTACGGAGCAGTCGCATCTCAAGTAGAAGAGGAGACCAGGCTGAGGCAGCTGTACAGTGGGGTTGAGTCTCTGGTGGTGTCAGCGGAGATTGGTGCCTGCCTGCCTGATATTAAAGACCAAAAGTTTGTTGGTTTGATATTACATTATGTGCTGTGACAGCCATTTCCAGTGGCTCTCCACTGGCAGAAAGGTATTTATGGTGTACCCCACCCGGGCAAACTTTCTGCCACTGGGATGTGTAGCCCAGACGTTATCCAACCTCCTCTCTTTCTCCCTAGCAGATATGTCTCTAGTTTCATTGAGTTTTATGTACTTTCTGCACTATAGAAATGGGATAAAAGACATGTGAATTAAATGCATTATATCTACTACAATAGAGCATGGCTCTTTTGAACCTCTTTTAAAATTCCCTCAGATCTTTGTGATCTTTTGGTATTAAAGTCCCTTTAAGAGTCCGGCTATTTTCTAGATTTTTTTTCTCCAACTGTTTTTTTGTTTCTCTTTGCTAAATTGAAAACATTTAATAGGGTGAAAACAGTTATAAATGTTTTAGTGAGTTAACAAAATTGCTACCATGTGTTGCCTCGGAGTGTGTTTCTGAGGAAACAGCCCCTGGCTCTCCCAACTCTACCAACAGCACCAACTACATCTCCCCTCACTGTGAACGCAGTGTAGGCTCCCTGGTCACACGTAAACCCTCTGCAGAGACATAAAAAATTCACTGGCTTAGACTACAGCTGAGTCCCAGACCAACAGGTTTAGGGAAAGCCAGGAATGTCAGTGAGCTACCATCTTGGTCTAAGATGGGCAGTAAAAGTTGAGCATCTCAACTGAGATGCTCTCAGGTTAAGGAAGTTGCAGTGTTTTCGAAGGATGGGTGAGAAAAGTGAAACTGTATACATACGTACCTTGTCTAGCCTTTACTATATAAAAGAGGGGTTTAAGCTAGTCATTAGGGCTACCTCTACTCAAGGGGGGAGGGGAGAGAGAGATTAGCTTCTCCAGAGAGCCGCTAATCCCATCGTAGAAAAATCAGTGTTACAGATTTATGGACTGAATTGACGGACTGCAGAGGGAACTTAGTTAACAAGTTGTGAGTCCCATCTAAATGGGTACCAGTTATTCCCACTGCATGTGGTAGACTGCATGGATTGCCAGATGATTGTTATTTCTGAAGCCAGATGTTGGAGCAAACCATGGGAGTCGTCAGAACATAATAGGGATTACTGACTGGTAGAAAGCTTTCTAGTTATGAAATTCTTCCACTGAAGAATTTTTAATGCATTAGAGTCTCCAAACACCTTGTCAAAATCTGATCATAATTAAATCTGAGAAACTGAGGACATGAAGTGTACATCTGAGGAAAACTGTATCCTTTGCTAAAGAGACCAGTTTTAAAACTAATAGATCCAAATCCAAACCACTGAATATTGGTAGGTTTCCCTGCCTCTTCCTGAGCATGCCATATAATAACATGCTTTTTAATACTGGACTGAATTATTGCAGCATGTTATTTAAGGGCCATACAACCTGCTTCCAATTACAGCAGCCATTGCCGATGAAAGAATAATTTTACCAGTGGTACACTCCGTAATGAGGACGTGAGACCTGAAGAGGAGGGGGAAATGAGTTTCTTCTCAGAATTTTTATTACAGAATATCCTCTTTTGAAGGTCTTGCCTCTGGGAGTTGCCCCTGAGGAAGACTAAATACCAAGTGTTGGGTCTAGCAGCACACATAAAACTCACTGAGAACCAAATGTCCTTGTCCATAAAATGACTTACTTTAGCTATTCCAGAAACTAGAGATGTCTACACATGAACTAGATGGGGAAGGGAACAGTTGTTTACTCATCCTAAGAGTCAGGTAGCTCTGATATATGAGTGAACTTGGACAGAAAGTGATAAGCACAGGCATTAATCAAAACTACTTAGAGTTGCAGGAAACCTCATGGAAGTAGGAATTACTGCTATTGCTACCTGTCACTTCCATTCCTTGAAATCCCAGAAACAGCTGTCAAAATAAGATTTAAGTACCTATGGAAAATGGAAACCTAACTGAGGTAAATAAAATAGCTACTTCTGTTTATTATTGAAATCGCCAGCTGGGAAATTGGCCATAATCATTTGGAACTGCTACAAATTGGTTTCAAATTATGGGAGTGAAGTGGGAGG